>NW_026614797.1:0-110062 GCF_030052815.1 Hevea brasiliensis
AGCAGTGGTTAGAAAGAATGGAATGAGTTTTTAGAAAGCTGCCGTGCACGGAAGAGATGAAGTTCGAATATTCTGTTTCCTTATTACAAGGGGATGCCTATGAATGGTGGAAGACCATCCCCACGACTGGTGGAGCCACCGTGTTAACTCGTCGGACTTCTTGAGGAGTTCCACGGTAAATGGGTCCCCGATGCATATGTGGATATGAAATTACAAGAATTCCTGAGTCTGAAACAAGGGAACAGAACCATAGCAGAATATGAAAGAGATTTTTCAAGACTAAGCCACTATGCTGGAAGCTTAGTCTCCACCCCCAGAGACAGATGTAAGAGGTTTGAGTCCGGGCTAAGGTAGAGTCTGAGAATGCAAGTTGTGGGTTTCAAACATCAGAATTTTGCTGAATTGATCTCACAAGCCTTGGAATTAGAAAGGATAGAATCCGAAGGGGCAGTGAAGAAGGGTTCACAAGAGAAAGAGAAGGCTGAAAAGACTACTGGACAAGCATCTGAAAGTGGTTCTGGCAAGAGGAAACAGTTTGGGGGATCTAGCTCCCGTAGAGGCAGAGGCAGATTTTCTGGCCAAAGACCACCTCGGTCTGGTCAGCCGACCCAACAAGCTTCTCGAGGATCTCTATCGGTCCGGCAGTGTGAAACGTGTGGTAGAACTCATGGTGGGGTTTGTTTCAAGGCTACTGGTGCATGTTTTAACTGTGGAGGAAGTGGACATTTCGCTAAGGATTGCACTAGTCCGCGCCGGTCTGGATCTTTTGCCACATCTGAAGGATCAACCCAAGTCTCTGCACCTAGAGGGTCACCGTCAGTTGCTAGAGGTAGAGGCAGAGGTAGGGGTCCTGGTAACACTCCTGGAAGTCAAAGCACTGTTAACCAGCCAGCACCCAGTGGTGCACCAGTTAGAGTGTATACCATGCGTCAGAGGGAAGAGGCTGAAACATCAGATGTTGTAGCTGGTATTTTCTCCATCCTTGACCAAGATGTGTATGTGTTATTTGATCCTAGCTCTACACATTCGTATGTTAGTGCTAGTGTGATGTGTTCTACTGCTATTCTGTGTGTACCAATGGACTATGATGTGTTAGTAACTAGTCCATTAGGCCAGGAGGTCAGGGTAAATAGGCTATATAGAGATTGTCCTTTGGTGATCCAAGGACATACTTTTCTATCTGATTTAATTGAAATGCCCTTCAGAGATTATGACATTATCTTGGGCATGGATTGGTTAGCCAGGCATCATGCTATGATTGGTATGGTAGAAAACGATCACTTTTGGTCTCCCTCAGTATGGTGATGTAGTAATACATGGGGAGAGGCAGTTATTGCCTTCAAACATCATTTCAGCTGCACTGGCCAGAAAAATGATTAGAAAAGGGTGTGAGGCGTACTTGGCACATGTGATAGACACCCAAGTGGGGAGTCCAGCACTAAGGGACATTCCTACTGTATGTGACTTTCCGGATGTATTTCCTGATGAATTGCCAGGATTACCTCCAAAGAGAAGTGCGCTTGAAATTGATGTTATGCACAGTGTGGACCCAATCTCCATAACACCATACAGAATGGCACCTGCAGAACTAAAAGAATTGAAAGTACAATTGCAAGAGTTGCTTGATAAGGGCTTCATCCGCCCTAGTGTGTCACCTTGGGGAGCGCCAGTATTGTTTGTTAAGAAGAAGGATGGCACTCTCCGGTTATGCATTGACTATCGGCAGTTGAATAAGGTGACAATTAAGTACAGATACCCATTGCCCGTATTGATGATTTGTTTGATCGGTTGAGGGTGCAGTGTGTTCTCAAAATTGACTGAGATTAGGTTATTATCGGTGAAAGTACAAGAGCGATATTGCTAAAATCGCCTTGAGAACCCGTTATGGCCATTATGAGTTCTTGGTCATGCCATTGGGTTAACTAATGCTCCTTGCTTTTATGGATCGATGAACACTATCTTGAGACCATACCTCGACCGTTTGTTGTGGTATTCATAGATGATATATTGGTCTATTCGAGGAATGCGAAGAGCATGATAGACATCGGATTATCGCAAACTTTGAGGAGACACTATACATAAAATTGTCGAAATGTGAATTTTGGTGAAGGAGATATCCTTTTTGGGGCACATAGTATCGTGAGAGGGTATTAAGGTAGATCCTAGCAAGATTGAAGTGTCCTTAATTGGAAGCCACCCGTAAATGTCACGAGATTCGCATTTTTAAGGTTAATGGATACTACCGTCGATTTGTGAAGGGATTCTCTATGTTGGCATCTCCATTGACCAAGCTACTTAGAAAGGATGTGAAATTTCAGTGGACGGATAAATGCCCGCAAAGTTTTGATGAATTGACAAGATGTTTGTGAGGCTCGATCCGACTTTACCCACACCGTAAAAATATACTGATTCTGATGCTTCTCACAGGTTAGGTTGTGTGTTGATGCAAGATCGAAATGTTATTGGCTATGCATCACGCCAGCTGAAACCGCATGAGAGGAATTATCCAACACATGATTTGGAGCTTGCAGCTATTGTGTTTGCTCTTAAGATCTGGAGACATTATTTGTATGGGGAGAAGTGCTACATCTACACAGATCATAAGAGCTTGAAGTATTTGGGCACCCAGAAAGAGTTGAATTTGAGACAGAGGAGGTGGTTAGAGTTGATAAAAGACTACGATTGCCTGATAGACTATCAGCCAGGGAAAGCTAATGTTGTGGCTGACGCCTTAAGTCGCAAGAATATGGCAAGTCTACAGGTTACTCCTTTGTCTTTGGTATATGAGTTGAGATCATTACATGCCAGTTTAGAGATTAATGATGAGGGGCAGACAACAGTTGCATGGCATGTACAGCCAATGTTAATTGATCAAATCAGAATGGTTGCTCAGAATGATGAAAAGTATCAGAAGCTATTGGAGGAAGTTCGACAGGGCAAGAAACCAGAGTTCTCAATCAGAGATGATGGTCTACTGCTACACCAGGGCAGAATGTGTGTTCCTAATGATGTTGATTTGAGGCAGATCATTTTGAAGGAAGCACATGAGTCTCCTTTTGCTATGCACCCTGGTGGTACAAAAATGTATAGAGGGCTAAAGGAGCATTACTGGTGGATGGGTTTAAAAAGAGATGTGGCAGAGTTTCTATCCAAATGCCTAACTTGTCGACAAGTAAAGCGAGCATCAAGTGCCAACTGGGTTATTACATCCACTGTCAGTGCCAGAATGGAAATGGGAAAGAATAACAATGGATTTTGTGATGGGACTTCTGAGAACACTGAAGAGTCATGATGCAGTATGGGTCATTGTCGACAGACTAACTAAGTCTGCTCATTTTCTGCCAGTTCGAATGGACTATAGTTTAGAAAGATTGGCCAAGTTATACATCGATGAGATTGTGAGGCGCATGGAGTGCGGTATCTATCGTATCGAGCAGAGATCTTAGGTTCACTTCTAGATTCTGGGGTAGTCTTCAGAGAGCCCTAGGAACTAGATTGAACTTCAGTATTGCATTCCACCTACAGACAGATGGCCAGTCTGAGAGGGTAATTCAGATCTTGGAGTACATGCTACGGGCTTGTGTGATTGAGTTTGAGGGTAGTTGGGATACACACTTGCCTTTGATTGAGTTTGCTTACAACAACAGCTACCAATCTAGCATTGGGATGCCTCCATATGAAGCTTTGTATGGCAGGAAATGTAGAACCCCTTTGTGTTGGGATGATGTGGGTGAAAGAAAAATGATTAGACCCAAAATTGTTCAACAGACTGAAGAGAAAATTAGGGTAATCAGATATCGACTTAAAGCTGCATCAGACCGTCAGAAGTCCTATGTTGATTTTAAAAGAAGGGATATTGAGTATACAGTGGGTGAGAAAGTGTTTCTCAAGGTTTCTCCTTGGAAGAGGATTATGAGATTCGGTAGGAAGGGGAAACTAAGTCCTCGTTTTATCGGGCCATATGAGGTATTGGAAAGAGTGGGTCCTTTGGCTTATTGTTTGGCATTACCTCCAGAGTTAGAGAAGATACATAACGTCTTCCATGTCTTGATGTTGAGGAGATATCGATCAGACCCATCTCATGTACTACCAATAGAAGAAAAGAAGTGAATCCAGACCTCACATATGAAGAAGAACCCATAAAGATTCTGGCTTATGAGGTGAAGCAGCTACGGAATAAGCAGATACCATTGATAAAAGTACTGTGGAACCATCATTCGGGCCAAGAAGCTACTTGGGAACGAGAGGAGTACATGAGGAGACAACACCCACAACTATTCAGAAATTGATACCAGGTAAATTTCGAGACGAAATTGATTTTAAGGGGGGAAGAATTGTAACACCCCTATTTGTATAGCCTGGTATATTTCATTTCATTGTTAGGTGACCGTGTTGGTCCGACAATTAATGGGATTAAGGCCACACTTAAGACAACTTGAGAAGTCATAAACACAAATAATTAGTAATGTTTAATTAGTTAAGTATAAATAAGAAAAAGCAGAACATAAGAGGTTAAGCAGCCGAGAGTCACGGCGATGAGTGACCTTCTCGGAGCATCGATGAAGTCATTTTAAACTCAAATTTGAATCGTAAAAAGTGACGCCGCGATCCTTAGGACCCTTATGAACATAGTGGAAAAGAAAATCACGAAAAAGAACTATTAAGCCGGTCAAATAATTAGGTCGGGAGCGGAAGAAATATGGAATTATTTACAAGCGGGTTGAGCAGCGAGGGGCAATTTGGTCAATTGACCCCGAGAGCTGACTCCTGACCTAACTGTCAAATAAAATCGGAGAAAAGAAAATTTCAAAATCGATAATTAAATTAAAGAACTAATAGAAAAAAAATAAATAGAAAAAAAAAGAAGAGGGAAAAGTCAAAGGTGATGACATCATGCATGATGTCATAAAGGATTAATTAATTTATTTTATTAAATTGGGATTTTTGGTCCTCTAAAAGGGGATAATTACTAACAATTAAAAAGAAAAAAATCACTTTCTTCCTCCCCATGTCCAACCGTCCCTCTCTCTCTCCATTTCTCTCAAAAATCCTCCATTGATGAATATTTGAAGCTCATAAAACCCTAAATTTTCTTCATAATTCCCATAATTTCCAACACCAAATCTTGATATTAGACCTTGGTTAAGAACTTAGAAGCAAAGAAAGGAAGAAAAAGTGAAGAGATTGAAGTTGGGAAAAGCTTCATCAAAGGTAAGTCTCCCTCTCCTAACTTAAATTAATTTATACTTATGAAAATGATGTTGAGCAAGTGAAAATTTAAAGAAAAAGTAAAGAAAAATTGTGTTGAGGAAAAATTGTAAATTCAGCCACCTTGATGGGGTTTAGGTTTTGATGGAATTGATAGAATTGAACATGTAATTGAGGTTTGATGCATTAGAATGAGTTTAAATGCTTTAATTAGTTGAATGGTTAAGTTGAAATTCTTAAATGTGATTAATTGCAACAAAATAGTGAGATTAGGGTTTTGAGGTAAATTTTGGAGAAATGCATAAATGATGACTTTGGTCTATTGTGAGATGAAAAATGGTCAATAATGACCAAAAGAGATGTGTGGAAATTGTGAGCATGGAAGTTAAGCATGACCAAACCAACTTTGAAGGACCAAAAAGGAAATTTTACAAGTCCAATTGATATGCCACCAATTGGAGATGAAAATAGACAAAAATAGCACAATTTTCATTAAGGAACCATAGCCAAAAACTGACTAAAACTTAGTGAACCAATTGACCAAAGTGAAATGAGAGCAAGCTGCCACTGCACCAAACTGACCAAATGAACAGTAACTATTCATTTAGTCATAATTCGAGCTAGACAGGTCAATTTAACCTGAAATTTTACCACAAATTAGATAAGATATAGATCTAAAACTTTCATGAAGAATACCAACCCAAATTATGCCATTAACCTATTCAAATTGTTGAGCAAAGTTGAGTTACTGTACCTGCAAAACTGCAGGATTGCCATTTGAGCAGTAATGTTTGAATGGCTATAACTCTCTCTAGAAAACTCTGATTTAGGTGATTCTTAAACCGATGGAAACCTAAGACATAGTAGAACATTTCATATGAAGAAATTTAGACCAAATTATGAACTTAACTTGATCAAATTACTGAACAAATTTGGATAAAAAACTTGCCAGAACCATAGTTGCAGTATGAACAGTGCACGTGAACAGTAACTGTATTTTGGCTATAACTTGAGCTACAAAACTCCGATTGGGGTGATCCAAAAATGAGAATACACTTATGACAATAATATTTTCTATGAAGGAAGTTTTTCCAAATTCCAACAGTAGATTGACTAATAGAATAGTGCAACTTCGGAGCACCAAAACCGAAAATTGGCAATTTTTCCAAAATGACCTAAGCTTTGAGAAAATGACCAAAACCAACAAGTTTAATGACCAAAATGTGGTATGTGGGTGAAGTTGGAGTTCCCATACCTATTAAGCCTTAAAAAGTCAACAATTTAACTTGAATAGTGTAGTAAATAGTAACCCGAAACACAAAAACTTCGAGAACGTCGAATTTATCGCAATAGAGTTAGTTAAAATAAAGTGAAATTTATTTTTGGATTTATGCCAAGTTATGGTACTGAGACACTGTGAAATTATGTGTTTCAGCTGAAAAAGACTTGGAAGCCCTGAAAGACTGAGTCAAGGCCTAGAGGCGACTCCAGTCAGGTTTGTGCACTATAAATTTATGTAATTGTTTTCCAATTGAAAATTTGAATTGCTATACTTTATGAAATCGCTATGTTATTTATGAATTATGTTGCCACTTTGTGACTACAAAAATGACTTTGAAAATTGTTTGGGATCTCTCATAAATTATTGAAAATAATTGTTTTAAATTGATTTTGGATTCACACTTAGCATGACAATACCACATTTCCTCCTCCATTTATGGGATTGAGATCGTTTATTTTCCTCCCTCTTTGGCTTGCCAGTTGAGGTTGTAGATCGGATGAGTACTCATTAGCTAGCTAGCCACCTCCCTCGTTGATTTCGATTAATGGGGTTGTAGATTGCTTTGTCGTGGTGTACAACACGGCATTGATCGGCATTGATCGGAAATTTTATGAAATTGTTTGACTAAACTGTGTTTAATGGATTATTTGACAAAATGGTGTCATTATGGACTTTGATATTTGCAAAATGTGACTGAGAAATATTTAAATTGTGTTTGGCAATGAATGATTTATTTGTTGTATTTTAAATTTTTATTGTGCACCACTGAGTATTTTTATACTCAGCGATAGCTTATTTTTCTTGTCATGAGATAAGAGCAAGGAGAAAGCGTGAGTGAAATTTCTTTGTTAAATCGAGGACTACTCTTATCATTTTGTACGGGTATTATTCTATACCCTTGTAGATAATCTTGATGTAAATATAAAAATATTATTTGTATCAATGTAGTTGAGCAGTTGTAAATAAATTATAACAATATTATTTTGGATTCTCTTCTGTAAATTTAATATTTGTTCATATGGATTTTCTGCTTTATGCTTTGTGAATGGAAATATTAAATATTTTGAGACGATTGAGTCATTGAAGGTTGGAAGTGCTTTTTACAGGTCTTTGAAGAACTGGTTTCTCAAAATACAGAGGGAACTCTGTCAAAATTTTTATAAAATTTGCGACAAAATTAAAATGGACAAAAATTTTTATTAGTATTTAAACTTGAATAAATGATTTTAAATTCTTATCAAAATGCTCACCACTTCCAAAATGTAAGAAAATTGTTTTAAAATCCCTTGTAGGTTACTTAATGAGTTATCGGTAGGTGAAGTTCGGTAGTTCATTAAGTATTCTACGGGATCATGTTATGCCTTACAGAGGGGTAAGGTGTGACATTATCATCATAAGACTCCAAAACCTATCACACCTCTCTCCCAAAACCCTATAAATACCCTCTTGGAGAAAAAAAAAAAGGGGGATGATGGGAGGAAAGAGGAAGAGAAAATTCAGAGCTATAAGAAATTTAGAGATATTCAAGACTCTTTGAGTTCTTACTTATTTTTTCTTTTCTTCAAGAAGATTTTCATACAAGATTTCTAGAAGGTCAGTTTTTTATTGTTTTCTTTTCAAGATCTATGCCACAGAATATTTTAATTCTATGCTCTTTGTCTTTAATTTATTTTATATGTTCATATAGATCATATAATCATGTTTAATTTGAGGGGATACATAACTCTGCACATGTTTAGTTTCTGTCTCTTGTACTTTTATTATTTTTCTTTGTTTTCTTTATTTTTTATTACAAACAAAAATTGGTAAGTAGCCCTAAGGTAAGTACCAAATAAGGCATTTCTTGTGAGCTTATATGGAGCTAAACGGGAGTAAGCCAGGGATATCATTGCCATACTAGAAGAGAAGACCCTTTTTTAAGGGTAGCTTACCCCAATGGCAACTGCATTTACCAACAGGTAAGTAACTCTAAACTTATCGAATAACCATTGGCATGAAATTGTAGTAATAATAGAACTTTTATTTGGTAAATTAAAATTAACTTTGTTTTTAATTTAACTAACTTTTGCATGTAATTAATTTAAATAAATACTTTGTAAATTAAAATTAATCTTGTTTGTAAATTAAACTAACATTGGCATGTAAATAAATTTAATTTAATACTTGGTAATTGTAAAATAAATTTGCATGTTAGAAATCTTTATTAGGTTGTGATTGTTTGGGCCTTGTGTGATATTAGAATAAATTACACATGTACATAATTAACTTAGTTCAATTATCCTTAGGGTAACTTGGTGAAAATTAATTAATTAGGTTAAATAGAAACATAGGGTTATTTGAAATTGAATTTGTTTGCAAATTAAATTCTCAATAATAAATTAATTTTAGTCATCTGGTAAATATCATTTAAATAATTAGCAACCCCATAGATAGGAATTACTTGTGCATGAAAATTGTGTGTAAACAATAACCCTTTAATGAATTACTTGCGTGTGTAGGATTAGAATTGCATTTTTTAGGGTAAAGTTTAATAAAGGAATAATAAACAAGACTTCTAGAAACATTAGTAGAGGACTGGCACTCGAATCAACGAGGTTAGACCAGGCGTAAGGGATGCCTAACACCTTCCCCTTATGTACCCACTATCCCGAACCTAGACATTGGGCTATGGTAATGACGGTTGTGGAAACTCTGCAAGGAGTAAGTTGCCATCCATGACCCTCGGAAGAAACACTGAATATGTCCTGGTTATTACCCAGGTGGCGACTCCTGTCTATCTATGCCTTCGTGGCATAAATCCTTAGTACCGTGGTAGTGTTATGGGAAGACGGTACTTACCAGTGGTTTGATTCTATTAGGATTGTATGAAGTGCATGTTTCGGAAATGCTGTCTAAGGAGGTGGTACTTAAGTGAGACCATTGTGACTCTACCATCTTTCCTGGGCATTACCTGGTGTATTTTATATAATTCTAATGGATGATATTTCGCCTCACGCCCCACCCTTTGCTCCACAGTGAGCAACTCCTTGCCCATAACATCTCATGTGAGGTTCAATCCTTTACCTAGCCCCTAATGCTCAAAATCTTAGGTACATCCATTATTGATTTGTCTTACATTAGTTAAGTTGATCCCATTAAGACAGTAATTATGCAAATAATTTTAATGTCCTCAGGTACATTCAATATTGGCCACCAAACAATTTAATATTTACAACATCTCATGCTTAATAATTATTCTTAAGAAAATCTCTTAAATTAATTGCATCTTATACAAGTATTTAAAATTTCTTAAAATAATTGCCCCAATGGTGGGCCCATGTTATAATTACTTTAATTATAGCATTTCCAACTTAATCATTTGTTTGAAAGATTTTATGGTCATCCTAATTACTATTAAGGTCTCACTTTGCACATTATCCATTTAGTATGCATATATCATATAATTGCATACATTCCCATACATCTCATGCATTCATGGATAAGTAGTAAATATGGTATGATCATGGACTTTCTAAGGGATTCAATTCTAAGCCACCAAGAATTGAATCAGGGCATTCCTAGGTACATTTCATTCATTCATTTTACAAGAGTTGCTGAAGGAGTACATAATCAATACTTGATCTTGAATTCCTCCCACTGGTCCCACCAATGCTCTTGACCTCCTTGAACTTCTTGCAATCCAATATTACATAGTAAGCCTTGGCATACCAAGGCGAATTTACAAGAAGTAAATAAATGAAATTATAACCCAAAAATTATTACAACCTTAATAATACATGCCCAAAATAAATTAAAATAAATTAATTAATTTATAATCCCAAAGAAACATAATAGAAATAAATCCAATCACATTGGTCTTTTATAGTCCATGATTATCCATCATGCATATCCCTATTTAACAATTAAATAAAACATACATACTTAAATTAAATTGAATATCTCATATTCAACTTAAAAATCCAGATTTGAATATGATTCAAATAAATTTAAAAATTTAGATTTGAATCACATTCAAACAACCTTAAAAATTGAGATTTGAATCACATTCAAACAATTTTTAAAAAATCAGATTTGAATCACATTCAAACAATTTTTTAAAATTCATATCTGAATATTATTCAAAAAACTCTAAAAAATCATATTTAAATATGATTCAAACAACTTTAAAAATTCAGATTTTAATCACATTCAAACAACTTTTAAAATTTAGATTTGAATCACATTTAAACAATTTTTAAAATTTTGATTTGAATCAAAATTTAATTGTGTGATTAAAATTCGAATTAAACAATTTAATTAGACATAGGATAAGCTTTTAGATCATAAAACAATTGCAAATTAAAAAGCCAAACCTTTGCACCACCCATGAAGCCAAACCATGCGCACCATTGATGGTGTTCTTCAAGCATGCTGCCACACATCCATTGCAACCAGCAATGGATAAATCATCTCATGATCAAAAAACATAATTAAATCATATAATCAATGATCTAAATGGCAAATATAGTGGCTCTGATACCAATTGAAGGAGCGGAAGCGTGAAAAACACAAGTTTATACCATTGAATTCAAAAATTTTTACCTAGGGTCATATGCATCATGCAAGATTTATTTTTATCTATTTGATTTCAATGATAAATAACATATTAAAACTCTTTTAATATGTTTTTGGATCTATATTTGCTATTTAAGATTTTAGAACCCTATATTAAATCAAGAATAAACACACTAACCTCTTGATGCACTGCAGTGTATTTGCGCCTTTGAGATTCGTCTTCAGGACGCCAGATATTGTCCCTCTAGCTTGTCCACACCAAGAACACCTATGGCAGCCCTTAAACAGCTTCTAAAGCTTTTTCTATTATTTAGAAAATCAAGTTTTTCCTTTCAAGAGATTAAAGATGTAAACAGGACACTAGAAACGATTTCTAGTATTTTTAATTCAAGAGATTGTTTGCTAATCTCTTAGAATGAATGAGAGATGAACAAGAAAAGAAGGGAGAGGCGGCCAAGGGGTGGCGGCACCTTTGGAAGCAGCAGCTTGTGTGTTTTAATTTTTCATAACAACACTTATATAGCTAGGTCACCACTTAAACCCTTGCCACATGTCACCCTTTGATTGGTTCTAGGTTTAATTGACCCAATCACATTGTGCCAAGTGTCAAACCTATATTTAATCTTAATTTTAATCATCTTACATGATTAAAAGACATTTGGCAAGCTTATGTGTAATGCCATGTGTCACCATCTCATGGTGCCACATGTCACCTTGTGAAATGACCAAAATGCCCCTGTATCTTAATTTTGAGTTCTTAACCCAAAATAATTATTTCTCTTTTTCTAATCAATTTATATCAAATATAAATTAATTAATTAATCTCTATTAATTAATTTCTCATTAATTAAATTCATATTTAAACACTTTAAATATAAATTTAACTTATACTTTACATCCAATAATCTAGATTTGGTTTCAAGTCATGCTAGGGACTTTGCAATCTAATTGCAAACCAAACCTATTAAATTAATCAATTAAACTCTTTAATTAATTAATTAAATCATATTTAATTAGGTAATAACTTGTGTATGTGTGTGACTTACTAGGCTCATCACTAATTGGCAATGAGATATGATATCAACTCTTAATATCATCAGAAGTCTTTCTTACCATAAATGATTTCTCTAAATCATTTTATGCACCTCATAGACCATGGTTAACACTTAGTATAGCATGCCATGGCCACCCAATTAGTAATAAGGTTTACCTTAAATGAACCTATAATCATATGTTACCATGCACTGGAATCTCTCTGTTACAAAATCCCAACTCAAGCTGGAGTCATGGTTTATGTCAAACTACATTTGCTATGAATATTATGTTCTCTTTTAATTCCAGTTCTTGATTAAAAAGATTTTCTCATCAGAAACTCTTTTCTGATTAAATCTATCTGTCCTAGCCAGGAACTTGAAACATCAAGAATAATTAAATGAACATAGGATTTTATCTCTATTTACTTAGAGGAACAGATTTCATCTTGATCAATACCTACCTCCATATATAACTAGTAGGAGCCAACACATGCCCATATACCCATACACAGTACAAGTATGAAAGCAATATCAAACTCAAACTACCTATATACAAGATAACTGTGCTATCTCAGGTCTAAAGATTATATGCACTGATATGATTTATGACAAAACATTAACAAGAGTAAACTCCATGTGCTTGTCATAAGTCTCACTGGTTCGGCCTACTTATCATTTATAAATGCCTATCATGTTTGTCATATGGCATGAGACTCACCATTCCGTCTTATTTATATCTCATATAAATAACTTGGAAACAAACATGAATACAATCTTTCTGGATAAGTCATGTCCTTATTATGAAGTATCCTCGATTGTGAACCTATTTATGATACTTTGTACTAGAAATACTGTCACTCATATTCTTAACAACTTAAGAATAGAATTTCTAACAAAATATCAATGGACCTTTTCTATTACACATAAATATCTTATGTAAACGGAAAAGTGGAAATTCCATTTATTAATAAAAACATGTATAAGATACATACTAAATGATATGCTCTAGGGCATACTGCTAACACACAGGAGCTTGAAGTATTTGGGCACACAGAATGAGTTGAATTTGAAACTGAGGAGATGGTTGGAATTGATAAAAGACTACAATTTTTTGATTGACTACCAGCCTAGCAAAGCTAATGTCATAACAGATGCCTTAAGTCGTAAGACCATGGCTAGTTTGAGAGTTTCGCCTTTATCCATGGTGCATGACTTGAGGGCATTACATGCAAATTTGGAGATAGATGATGAGGGACGGATGGTAACCACTTGGCAAGTGAAGCTAATGTTTAGTGAACATATTAGAACAATAGCTCAGAATGATGACAAGTACTTGAAATTAGTGGGAGAAGCTCAGGATGGTAAGAAACTAGAATTTTTAGTGAATGATGAAGGCTTAATGCTTTATCAAGGTGGATTGTGCATTCCTAATGATGTTGTATTGAGGCAAATCATTTTGAATGAAGCACATGACTCACCATTTGCTATGCACCCTGGTGGAACCAAAATGTATAGAACTGTTAAAGAGCACTAGTAGTGGATGGGAATGAAGAAAGACATTGCATAATATGTAGCTAAATGCCTAACTTAACAGTAAGTGAAGGCAGAACACCAAGTGTCAGCAAGGTTGCTACAGCCATTGCCAATTCTCTAGTGGAAATGGGAGAGAATTACTATGGATTTTGTAATAGGACTCCCACGTACAAAAAAAATCATGATGCAGTTTGGGTTATTATGGACAGATTGACTAAGTCTGCTCATTTTCTGCCAGTGAAGATGGATTATATTTAGACAGATTGGCTAAGCTGTATATTGATGAATTGGTGAGGTTACATGGAGTGCCAGTGTCCATTGTATCGGATAGATATTTGAGATTCACTTCTAGATTCTAGGGTAGTCTTCAAAATGTCCTAGGAACTAGATTGAATTTTAGCACAACATTCCACCCACAGACAGACGGGCAGTCAGAGAGAATCATCTAGATTTTGGACGATATGCTTCAGGCATGTGTTATTGAGTTTGAATGAAGTTGGGATACACACTTGCCTTTGATTGAATTTGCTTACAGCAACAGCTATCAGTCAAGCATTGGGATGCCTCCATATGAAGCTTTGTACGATAGAAAGTGTAAAACTCCCTTGTGTTGGGAAGAAGTGGGCGAGAGAAAATTAATTGGCCCCAACATTGTGTAGCAAACTGAGGAGAAGATTAAGATCATTTGAGACAGACTCAAGGCTACATCAGACCGTCAAAAGCCCTACATAGATTTGAAAAGAAGAGATATTGAGTATAGTGTGGGTGACAAAGTATTCCTAAAGGTTTCTCCATAGAAGAAAATTATGAGATTTGGTAGAAAAGGGAAACTAAGTCCTCGCTTCCTCGGGCCATATAAAGTTCTAGAAAGATTGGGTCCGTTAGCATACAGATTTGCATTGCCTCCGGAGTTAGAGAAAATCCATAATGTTTTTCATGTCTCTATGTTGATTAGACCCATCTCATGTCTTACCAGTAGAGGAGATTAAAGTGAATCCAGACCTGACTTATGATAAAGAACCCATAGAGATCTTGGCACATGAGGTGAAAAAACTAAGGAATAAGCAGATACCTTTAGTTAAAGTGCTATGAAACCATCATTCGGGCCAAGAGGCTATATGGGAATGTGAAGAGGACATCAGGAGATAGCACCTATAACTATTCAGAGACTAAGACCAGTAAATTTCGAGATGAAATTTCTTTTAAGGAGGGGAGAATTGTAACACTCTCATACTAAGTACTTTCGTACATCCTACTGTCCGACGGCTAATACCTATTCAGATGGCTAGAAAGTCTAGAAGCAAACTTAAATCACAGAGAGAAACTATAAATTAAACTAATAAAGATTAAATGAGGTTGGAGGAAAATAAAAGAAATAAAGCACAAATAGGTTAAATGAGCCGAGGTCCCGGCGATGGGTGACTGACACGAGAAGTGATTGTAAGATCAGTTGTTATCCTATATTTGTGTGGGGCCCTATGAAGACCTTAATGAGGAAATTATTTAGAAATTATTGAGAATTTGGAAATCAAAGAAATAAAAATAAAAGAAATACAATTAAGTGAATAAAAACTTAAGAACTCATTGGGTATTATGGAGAAAAATAGACTATAACCCGATGAGGGGCATTTTGGTCAATTTGCTCTAAGAGTTTACTTTTGACCTAAATTTCAATTAAAATGAGTGAGTTGTGTATGAATTGGCAAAACTATGTTTATTAAATTATTTGACCAAAATTGTGCTATAATGAGTTTTGAAGATTTGTGTAATATTTAAATTGCGATTTATCAATGAATGTTTTATGTACTGTATTTTAAATTTTTATTATGCACCACTGAGTATTTTTATACTCAGCGATAGCTTATTTTGCTATCGCAAATAGGAACAAGGAAAAAGTAGCAGAGTGAGCTGCTGAACTGGAAAAGCCTTCACTGATTTTGTACGGGTATTATTTTATACCCAATATAATTTAGATTGATGTAAATAAATATTGTTCATATGTATTAATGTAAAGTTGAGCAGTTGTATTAATAAATTGTAATAATATTATTTTTAGATTTTATGTCTGTAAATTAAACTTGTGAATGTAAATTAGCTTTATTGAATGCAATGTTGATGGAATTATTTTGAAATGGTTTGATTTGAGAAATTTGAGTTGAATTGAGATTATTTGGAGGTTGGGAGTTGTGGAAAATTTATTGAAAGTATTTTTTTCAGGTATTTGAAGAACTATTTTCTCAAAATACAGACGGTACTCTGTAGAAATTTTTTCAAAATTTGAGGAAAAATAAAATATGGACAAAATTATACTAGTTTTAAAGCTTCGAATAAATGATTTTAATTCCTACCAAAATGCTCTCCACTTCCAAAATGTAAGAAAATGGTTTTAAAATCCCTTGTAGGATACTTAATGAGTTATCGGTAGGTGGAGTTTGGTAGTTCATTAGGTATTCTACAGGATCATGTTATGCCTTATAGAGGAGTAAGGTGCTACAGTTTTCATCATAAAAACCCTAAGTCCCAACACAAAAAATTGTCTTAGAGTCATGCTAAGGTGATTGGTTATCAAGAAAGTGAAGGAAAAATTGAAGTTAGCTAGGGGAAAATTCTGGCACAAGGTTAGTGCCATTATCTCTTTCTTTTCTCTTTAAAATTGATGTTAGGAGTATGAAATGAGTTAGAAATTTAAAGAATTGAAAGAATATGTTGAGGAATTGAAAGCCATAAATTTCTGCAGCTATGAGAAACATTGAGGAAATTATGATTTTGATGGAATTAAATTTGATTACTAATGTTCTTGATGAGTTGTGTATGGTAGAAGTTGAATTATAAGGTCTTATGCATGAATTGAGGTATTGGAAATTAGGGTTTTGAGCTATATTAGGGTTTTTTCATATTGATGGTAAATGGAAGTTCTAATGGTCAATTAGTGACCATTTGGTAGAGTATAATGAGGAATTGAAGTGAATTGTAGCTTGGGATTTGAGGTTGGGTGTGCTGCCTTGGGTGACCTACAGGATTGGATGTGAGTCCAGCAAGTTTGGGCAGCTATAACTTGAGCTGTGTAGGTTCAATTAGTGCAAAGCCAATTGAACATGACAATAGACACATAATGGCACAACTTTGATGAAGGAACACTATCTAGAAAACAAACTTAGGATGCCCTAAAAATTAACCAAATCCAGGTAGCATCAATTCTGCCTGGGCAAAATGACCAAATGAACAATGTTCATTCATTTGGTCATAACTTAGCGTAGAAAGGTCCAATTGATCTGAAATTTTTATCAATGGAAAGCTGAGGCAATTTAGAACAACTTTCATGTAGAACAAAAACTCAAATTCTGGACTTAACTAAATGAAATTGCTAGCCAAAATTGGACTACCAAATCTGGCAGAACCAAAAATTGCCCAGAAATTCTGGGTAAAGGCAATCCAATAAGTTATGGTGCAATAGCCATAACTTGAGCTAGAAAACTCCAAATGGGGTGATTCAAAAAGTGAAACGTAACTAGACACAATAAAGAACAACTTTGATTAAGAACACTTGGCCAAATTCTCACTGTAGAATGGCTTAATGGAACAATAAACTCTAACACCCAAAAAATGAAATTTGGATTTATTCTCCATTGGTTAGAAGTATGGATTGACAATTAATACCAACACTTTTGGGAACCAAAATGTGATAAATCTATTTGATTAAAACTCATGTAACTATTATATATGAGAAAGTCAATATTTTGACTTAAATGACCAAATGAGTAGTAACCTTATATGTTAAGTACAAATATTCGAGAAATAACTTTGTAATATGTCCTAGTAAGCCTAATGTGATTGGTTTGGATAGGTTAGCATGCCAATAGGGTTCTGATAGCAGTACTGCATATGGCTTCATGCCATTCTGTGATATGATAGCCTATGGCTAAACTAATTATGATGTTATACTTGGCTTTATGCCTTATTGCTTTTATGGCTTATTAGCCATTCTGTCTGCACACTGGAAGACACGTTGTGACCGATGGTGTGACGGCCTGAGGTACCTGGTACCGAGTGCTAGTGTACTCGTTTTGTGACACCCCTTACCCGTCTACAGTATATCCGAGTAAGCTATGTCACACGGCGTACCGGAACACTCTATTTTACCTTAATTTATTTTTATCATAGTTTTGAATACAACTTGTGAAATATAATTCATTTAAGCCATTTATTGAAATTACAATTTATTTGAGGTTCCGAAAATTTTATAGAAAATCCGGCAGAGTACCGGCTAAAAATGGAGAAAACAGTTCTTCGGAACCTGTGAAAAACACTTCCAATAGCCATGTTCAATCATTCTTAAACTCCAATATCAAAATCTCAACCTTTTTCAATTTCATTTCTCAATCATTCATCTCAAGTGGTAATCATGTATAAAACACAAATAAACATTCACTTTTCCATTCACAAACACAGTTCTCATTATTTACATGAAAATCAAAATACATTACATAAGTTTCATTTACACAAGGGAAAATAAGAATCAATTACAAAATACCAAAATGAAGCCTGGTGTCCTACCAATGCACTGTAGATGGTGAGGTGACACAGACACTATGCGGAGCTGCAGGATGGACTCACCCAGTCTGCGGTCTACTGTGCTCACGATCAGTATCTCCAGAACCTACGCGTGGCAAAAGCAACGCGCTAAGCAATGATGCTTAGTGGTGCAATAATAAAATAAAAGAAAATAGCATAAAATAAATATGTATTTAATGTATATGTCTTATTTGTTTTGTATTTATTATATTCATTCATTTCGTTAACTTTATCCACTTTCATTCATTTGGTTGCCCAAGTAACCTATACTGGATGACTGGACTGGATAAACGGGTAAACTGGCACTGGGTATCAAGTACCTCGGGCCGTCACACCATCAGTCACATATGTATCTCCCGGTGTGCAACAGAACAGCTAACAAGCTGTAAATAATATTAGGCACGAGGCCAAGTCTCAACACAATATCAAAATGGCTAAAAGCCATAAAATCACAGAATGGCATAATGCCATGTGCAGTACTGCTAACTGAACCCTATTGGCATGCCAAACTATCCAAACCAATCTTGTTAGGTATACTAGGGTATTTGATACTTTAAAATTCTTCAATTTGTGAATTTCAAGTTTTGGTGTCACTATTCACTTCATTAGTCAACAAAAATGTTGACTTTTGGATAGAAAATAGGTGCATTGGTTTTAACACTCCCAATGTACCACATTTTGCATTTAAAACTTGTTGGAATTAATCACCAAATCCATTTCCAAGCTTAGCACTAAGGGGCAGAATTTTTAGTTTTTGTACCATAAGTTTACTGTTCCATTAGGGACTGTTACATTGGAAATTTGAGGAAATGGTAAACATGAAAGTTGTTCCTTATTTTGTCTAGTTGAATTTCCTTTTTGGAATCACTCCATTTGGAGTTTTTTAGCTCCAGATATGGTCCAAAAACCACAGATGGCCGGATTTCAAATCTGCAGAATTTACCAAATCTACAGTACCATGAACAGTGACTGCCACTGCCTTGTTGAATAGGTTCTGGTCATAATTTGGGGTATGTTTCTTCATGAAAGTTGTTTGTATATATCTCATCTTATTGCTGTAAAAACTTCAGGTCAATTGACCATATCTACAGTGAGTTATGGCCAAATGAACAGTTACTGTTCATTTGGTCATTCTGCAGAACCTGTTTGCAGGGTATCTGGATTGGGGCCAATTTTTGGTGCACTTGCTTTGGTCTTTTGGACATGGTTTCTTCAGCAAAATTGTGCCATTATAAGTCTAGTATCATGTCTAATTGGCCAAACACCAATTGGACCTACACAGCCAAAGATATGGCAGTCCAAACAGGCTGGACTCACAGCCTCATTGCTGCTGTCACTAGGCAGCCTACCAATTGGGTTTGTAACACTTTAGTTCACTTCAAATTATGATTAACTTGCCTCAAATGGTCACTAATTGACCATTAGAATGTCCATTAATCATTTCATAAGCCAAGTCCAATTTTTCACTCCCAAAACCCTAATTTCCCATTTCAATTCACCCATACACCTAGTTAAACACTTTCATTCATCATATATGTGTATATACACCTTAAACATAATCTCTAATTCATTCTAAGTCCATTAAAACAATCAGACTCATTCCTTCCTTAGGCCTGCCGAAATTTATGGTACACATACACATGAGTTTTAATTCATTTAACTTACAATTTCATACTAAATTCAAGTCCTTAACATGGAAATAAAGGAATATTAACATAAGTAAGCACTAACCTCTTGGCTCAACTTATTGAACTTGTGAAAACTCTAAAATTTCTCCTCTTTGTGGCTGCCTAGAGCTTCCTTAGGGTGTGTGGATTAATTTTAGTGAAGATGACTTAGGGTTTTGGGGAGAGGTTTAATAGATTTTTAAGCTTGATTTAAGAAGAAAAATGGAGGGTTCTTAGTTATGGTGGTGCGGCTGAATGAGGAAGAAGATGGCTGAAAATTTTTTTTAATTCTTTGGTCTTTATTTATCTCTTTTATTAGTTAGTTAATTGGTTATTTAAATTTGATTGGTGGTAGCCTTTAAATGACATCATCATATGTCATAAATGAGCTTTTTTTTTTTTCTTTTCTTTTCATCACTACTCATTTTCAATTTAATTTTTAGTAATGTTTATTCATATTTTATGTCATAATAATTATTTACTTAACTGGACAAGTCGGCCAAAAGTCATCTCTGAAGGCAAAATGACCAAAATGCCCTCCGTTTGGTTTAACGGGTCAAAATTGTCTGTACCGATTGAAAAATTTTTCTAAATATTTTCTTGGCATTCTAATGCCATAGGGACCTCAATGACCCTTCTCCGGAGTCTCAAAAATTATTTTATGATTTTCCCCCGGGTCTAGGGCTCCTAGTTGCGAGAACCGCAACTTCTCTCTGGGTTACCCATCGCTAGGGCACCGGCTCGTTTAACTTGGTTGTATTTTATTTCTAAAATTTTTTCTAAATTTTTCTTATTAATATTTAAGTTAATTATGGTTCCTCACTTTAGTTTAAATATTTTTCCGGACGTTCTAGCTATCCGACCGACAGTCACCAAACAAGAAATGTACTGAGTTGCTACGGAGGGTGTTACAACTCTTCCTCTAATTTAAATTTCGTCCTCGAAATTTACCTGATGCAAACAGTTGAGGGAACTGTTGCCTCACCGTTTCTTCACTTTCCCAAGTTGCCTCCTCAATGTTGTGGTTCCTCCAAAGCACTTTCACCAGTGGAATCTGTTTGTTCCTCAATTCTTTTACTTCCCGAGCAAGGATCCGTATAGGTTCTTCTTCATATGTCAAATTCGGTTGTATTTCAATTTCTTCCTTGGAGATGACATGTGAAGGATCTGAGAGGTATCTTTTAAGCATGGACACGTGGAACACATTGTGGATATTGTCCAGCTCTGGTGGTAAAGCTAGCCTATGGGCCACTGGACCCACACATTCAATGACTTCATATGGGCCAATGAACCTAGGGCTTAACTTACATTTTCTTCCAAACCTCAATACCTTCTTCCATGGTGACACCTTGAGGAACACTTTTTCGCCAACCGCATATTCTATTTCATTTCTGTTCAGGTCGGCATAAGATTTCTGTCTGTCTGAGGCAACCTTCAGATTGGCTTTAATTAGTTTCACTTTCTCCTCAGTCTGTTTCACCGTGTCAGCCCCACCGATTTGTCTTCGCCCAATTCAGTCCAGACTGCTGAGTTCTACATTTTCTCCCATACAATTGCTTCATACGGGGCCATTTGGATACTAGCTTGGTAGCTATTATTGTATGCAAATTCGCGATGGGAGGTATCTATCCCAACTCCCCTCAAATTCAATGACACAACTCCTCAGCATATCCTCAAGGACCTGACATATATTTCATGTTATTATTATCATTTTAATTCAATATTTGTATCAATTCCATTGGTTTCAATTGTTTACCTGGATTACTCTTTCTGATTGCCCATCCGTCTGAGGATGGAAAGCTGTGCTGAAGTGGAGTTGTGTACCCAAGGACTCATGCAACTTCTTCCAAAATCTCGATGTGAACCTTGGGTCTCGATCAGATATGATGGAAAGTGGAATTCCATGCAGTCTAACTATCTCACTGATATACAATTCTGCTAACTTTTCCAGTGAGTAGTCAGTCCTAACTGGCAAAAAGTGTGCTGACTTAGTCATGTTAGTAGTATGCCCTAGAGCATATCATTTAATATGTATCTTGTATATATTTTATTAATAAAAGGCATTTCCACTTTTCCGTTTACATAATATATTTATGTGTAATAGAAAAGGTCCATTGATATTTTGTTAGAAATATTATTCTTAAGTTGTTAAGAATATGAGTGACAATATTTCTAGCACAAAGTATCATAAATAGGTTCACAATCGAGGATACTTCATAATAAGGACATGACTTATCCGTAAAGATTGTATTCATGTTTGTTCCCAAGTTATTTATATGAGATATAAATAAGATGGAATGGTGAGTCTCATGCCATATAACAAACATGATAGGCACTTATAAATGATAAGTAGGTCGAACCGGTGACACTTATGACAAGCACATGGAGTTTACTCTTGTCAATGTTTTGTCATAAATCATATCAAGGCATATAATCTTTAGACCCGAGATAGCACAGTTATCTTGTATATAGGTAGTTTGAGTTTGATATCGCTTTCACACTTGTACTATGTATGGGTATATGGGCATGTGTTGGCTCGCTAGTTATATATGGAGGTAGGTGTTGATCAAGAAGGAATCTGCTCTCTAAGTAAATAGAGATAAAATCCTATGTTCATTTAATTGTTCTTGATGTTTCAAGTTCCTGCCAGACAGATAGATTTATTCGTAAAAGAGTTTCGATGAGAAAATCTTTTAATCAAGAACTGGAATTAAAAGAGAACATAATATTCATAGCAAATGGAGTTTGACATAAACCATGACTCCAAATTTGAGTTGGGATTTTGTAATGCAGAGATTCTAGTGCATGTTAACATATGATTATAGGTTCATTTAAGGTAAATCTTATTACTAATTGGGTGGCCATGGCATGCTATGCTAGGTGTTAACCATGGTCTATGAGGTTCATAAAATGATTTAGAGAAATCATTTATGGTAAGAAAGAGTTCGATGATATTAAGAGTTGATATCATGTCTCATTGCCAATTAGTGATGAGCCTAGTAAGTCACACACATACACAAGTTATCACCTAATTAAATATGATTTAATTAATTAATTAAAGAGTTTAATTGATTAATTAAATAGATTTGGTTTGCAATAAAATTGCAAAGTCCCTAGCATGACTTGAAACCAAATCTAGATTATTGGATGTGTAGTATAAATTAAATTTATATTTAAAGTGTTTAAATATGAATTTAATTGATGAGAAATTAATTAATAGAGATTAATTAATTAATTTATATTTGATATAAATTAATTAGAAGAAGAAAATAATTATTTTGGGTTAAGAAATCAAAATTAAGACACTTGTGCATTTTTGTCATTTTGCATTTTGACAAGTGTCACCATGAGATTGTGACACATGGCTTAACACATAATCTTGACAAATATTTTTAATCATGTAAGATGATTAAAATCAAGATTAAATATAGGTTTGACACTTGGCACAATGTGATTGGGTCACTTAAACCTAGAGCTAATCAAAAGGTGACATGTGGCTAGGGTTTAATGTGTTAACCTAGCTATTTAAGTGGGGTTATGAAAAGAAAACACAACCAGCAGCCTCTCCTCTCATATGTCACGCCACTTTGAGCCTCCAGCTATTTCTCTTCATCTCTCATCAATTCAAAGAGATTAGCCATCAATCTCTTGAATTAAGAACACTAGAAATTGTTTCTAGTGTCCTGCTTACATCTCTAATCTCTTAAAAGGCAGAACTTGAATTTCTAATTAATAGAAAAGGCTTTAGAAGCTGTTCAAGGGCTGCCATAGGTGTTCTTGGTGTGGACAAGCTAGAGGGACAACATCCGTGTCCTCAAGACGACCAAAGGCGCAGATACACGCAAAGACATCAAGAGGTTAGTGTAATCGTTCTTGATTTAATCTAGGTTCTAAAATTAATCTGATTAATTTTAAAATCTTAAATGGCAAATACAGATCTAAAAAACATATTCAAAGAGTTTTAATATGTTGTTTATCATTGAAATCAAATAGATAAAAATAAATCTTGCATTGTGCATGTGACCCTAGGTGAAAATTTTTGAATTCTATGGTATAATCTTGTGTTTTTCACGCCTGCCTTCAATTGGTATCGAGCCACTATATTTGCCATTTAGATTGATGTTTATATGATTTAATTGTGTGTTTGATCATGAGATCAAAAGTTCATTGCTGGTTGCAAAGTCAAGGTGGCGGCACAAATGATGAACACCATGGTGCGCATGGTTGATGCATCACAATGGTGTGCAAAGGTAAATGGATGGTGAATGTGCAATTGTTGTATGATCTAAGATCCATTTTATGTCTAATTAAATTATTTAATTAGAATTTTAATCACACAATTAAATTATGATTCAAATCAGATTTTAAAAAATTGTTTGAATGTGATTCAAATCTGAATTTTAAAAGTTGTTTGAATGTGATTCAAATCTGAATTTTTAACGTTGTTTGAATCATATTTAAATCTGATTTTTAAAATTGATTGAATAAAATTAGATCTGATTTTTAAAAAGGTTTGAATGTGATTCAAATCTGATTTTTTAAAAAATGTTTGAATATGATTCAAATCTGAATTTTTGAAGTTGTTTGAATGTGATTCAAATCTGAATTTTTAAATTTGTTTGAATGAGATTCAAATCTGAATTTTTAAATTTATTTGAATCATATTCAAATCTAGATTTTTAAGTTGAATATGAGATATTCAATTTAATTTAAGTATGTATGTTTTATTTAATTGTTAAATAGTGATATGCATGATGGATGATCATGGACTATAAAAGACCAATGTGATTGGATTTATTTCTTTTATGATTCATTGGGATTGTAAATTAATTAATTTATTTTAATTTATTTTGGGCATGTATTATTAAGTTTGTAATATTTTTGGGTTGTAATTTCATTTATTTAAGTTCTTGTAAATTCGCTTGGTATGCCAAGGATTACTATGTAATATTGGATTGCAAGAAGTTCAAGGAGGTCAAGAGCATTGGTGGGACCAAAGTGGGAGGAATTCAATATCAAGTGTTGATTATGTACTCCTTCAGCAACTCTTGTAAAATGAATGAATGAAATGCACCTAGAATGCCCCGATTCAATTCTTGGTGGCTCGTAATTGAATCCCTTAGAAAGTCCATGATCATACCATATTTATTGCATATCCATGAATGCATGAGATGTATGGGAATGTATGCAATTATATGATATATGCATGCTAAATGGATAATGTGCAAAGTGAGACCTTAATAGTAATTAGAATGACCATAAAATCTTCCAAACAAATGATTAAGTTGGAAATGCTATAATTAAAGTAATTATAACATAAGCCCTCCATTGGGGCAATTATTTTAAGAAATTTTAAATAGTTGCATGAGATGCAATTAATTTAAGAGATTTTCTTAAGAATAATTGTTAAGCATTAGATGTTGTAAATATGAAAATGGTTTGGTGGCCAATATTGGATGTACCTGAGGACATTAAAATTATTTGCATAATTATCGCTCAATGGGATAAACTTAACTAATGCAAGATAAGTCAATATTGGATTTACCTGAGATTTTGAGCATTAGGGTCTAGTAAATGGATTGAACCTCACATGAGATGTGATGGGCAAGGAGTTGCTCACTTATAGTTTATTGTAATTCCAATAACGGATGTACCTGAGGATGATCAATAGAATTATAAGAATTAATCACCCACTAGAAATCCATCCAACTAGGATTTCCGCTTACTTTGGAAGTGTAGGATTCGCTAAGTTAGTGGGAGGACCAATTTGATTAAAAGACCATAATCATTTTGGTTAATTACATGATACATTTACTAATTAATCTGGTTATTTTCTGCAGTTAATTTTCTGATAATAATGAGCACACCACAACCACCACCATCCAATATCCTAGCAAGCATACTTGATCGCAATAGGTTGACAAAACCTAATCTATCTGATTAGCTAAGAAATTTGAAGCTTGTCTTGAATCTTGAACATATAGGATATATTCTAGACTCAAATGTACCTAGTCCCTTACCTCCAAAGGCCATTGAAGAGGAACATGAAACTTTAGACAAGTGAAAAGAGCATGATATGAGAGCCAAGTGTTACATGCTTGCTTCTATGAGTAATGAGTTATATAAGCAGCATGAGAACATGCAGAGTGCGAGTGAGATCCTCCTTCACCTATAAGAGTTGTATGGTAAGCACAGTAAAAATGCTAGGTATGAGATATCTAGACAGCTGTTCCGCATAAGGATGTCTGAGGGACATGTCCACAAGATGATTTGGCTGATTGAGCAGCTGGAACATCTTGACTTTAACATGGATTTCCAACTACAAACGGATTTGATCCTTCAGTCCCTTCTTGAGTCTTTTGGGAATTTTGTGACAAATTTCAATATGACAAAATAGGAATGCACCTTGGCTAGTCTACTCAACATGCTGGTTATTGCCCAAAAGAATATGATGGGCAATAAAGGAAAAGAGAGGTAGCTTTGATTGCATCTTCTTCACTGGAAAGTCCAACAAGAAGAAGGGCAATAAGAAAAAGAAACTTCAGATTCCCGGTCCTTCCAAGAAAATAGCTAAACGTAAAAGGAAGACTAAAGTCGAAAAAGGCAAAGGAAAGTGTTTCCATTGCTAACAGGAAAGTGTTTCCATTGCCAGTAAGAAAGTGTTTCCACTAGCCACAGTATAGCAATCTAAATGAATGCAATGCCATGGTGAAAACCAACTCAAGTTCAAAATATATTTGGCACTTAAGGTTATGTCATGTTGTAGAAGATAGGATTACAAAATTGGAGAAAATGGGGATTTTATCCTCATTGGGTTCGAGCCTACTCCAACTTGTGAATCTTGCCTTCAAGGCAAATGACTAGATCACCCTTTGTTGGACAAGGGCTAAGAGTCAAAATATTTTGGAACTAATACATAGTGATGTATGTGGTCCATTTAAAGAAATGGCTAGAGGGGCTTTCATTATTTTATTACCTTTATCGATGATAAATCAAGGTTTGGGTATTTGTATTTGATGAAATACAAACATGAATCCTTTGAAAAGTTCAAAGAATTTAAATCAAGTAGAAAATCAAACAGAAAGAGTATTAAAGCTCTTCGATCGATCGTGGAGGTGAATATTTGAGTATCGAATTTGATGAATACTTGAGAGAGCATGGCATTGTTTCTCACCGACTCTCCAGAACGCCACAAATGAATGGTGTATCGAAGGAGAAATCGCACTTATTGGATATGGTACGTAGTATGATGAGCTATACCGATATGCCAATCTCCTTTGGGGATTTGCATTAGAATCGCCTTTATATATTCTGAATAGGATTCCATCAAAATCGCTTTCTTCCACACCTTATGAGATATGGCATGGAAGAAAACCAAGTCTTAAGCATGTTAAGATTTGGGGTTGTCCAAATTATATCAAAAGTCAACACCGATAAATTGGAGACCAGATCAAAAGAGGTCGATTTGTTGGATATCCAAAAGATAGTTTTGGATATTATCTTTATTTGCCTACTTCACAAAAAGGTTGTGATAAGTAGAGATGCCACATTTCTTGAACAATGCTTGTTCAAGAAGGAGGCAAAGGAAGGCAAATAGAGTTAGAATTGGAGAATTCTCGACCAAAATGCATCGATGGATATAGATCCATCTAGTCAACCTATACCCATTGATGAAACATCTACACTGCTCCTCGTAGAACAACTGTGGTATCTCACCCACCGTTGAGATATGGTTTTCTTCATGAAGAAGAACAAGAGTTGTCTACTCATGAAGAAGTAGATCATGGAGATAATCCACTTACCTATGAAGAAGCTATATCAGATATAGACTCTTCAAAATGGATTGATTCTATGAAATCCGAGATTGATTCCATGTATAAGAATCAAGTTTGGGATCTTGTTGACCCACCTGAAGGTATTGTACCTATAGGGAACAAATGGGTTTTCAAGAAGAAAATTGGTTCTGATGGAAAGGTAGAGACCTATAAGGCAAGGCTAGTAGTGAAAGGGTTTCGCCAAAGGCAAGGAATAGACTATGAGGAGACTTTCTCGCCTGTTGCCATGCTTAAATCAATTAGGATTTTATTAGCAATAGATGCATACTTTGATTATTAGATTTGGTAGATGGATGTCAAAACATCTTTTCTCAATGGATACATTGAAGAAAACATTTTCATGGAACAACCTAGGGGATTTGAATCCCAAGATGGTTCCAAGGTATGCAAGCTAAAGCGATCCATTTATGGGTTGAAACAAGCTTCGAGGAGTTGGAACATCCGTTTTGATGAAGCCATTAAATCTTTTGGTTTTATCAAAATGAGGATGAGCCATGTGTATATAAGAAGGTTAGTGACAAGTTATCACTTTCCTTGTCTTATATGTGGATGACATACGTTGATGGGTAATGATACAGTATGTTGACGACTATAAAGGTATGGTTGTCAAATACATTCTCCATGAAAGACTTAGGGAGGCAACCTATATTCTTGGGATTCGTGATCTATAGAGATAGAGCTAAAAGAATAATTGGTTTATCCCAAAGTCTATACTTGGAAAAGGTGTTAAAGAGGTTTAACATGCTTGATTCCAAGAGAGGATTGTTACCAAGTGAGACATGGTATCCACCTTTCTAAAGAGATGTCTCCAAAGACACCAAGAAAGAGATAAGATGGCCAGATTCCATATGCTTCGCTATTGGAAGTTTAATGTATGCAATGTTGTGTACTAGGCCTGATATCGCATATGTCGTTAGTTTGACTAGCAGGTATCAATCCAATCCAGTTTGGAACATCGATAGTCACAAGAATATTCTTAAGTACTTGAGAAGAACTAAGGATTTATTCTTGATTTATGGAGGTGAGACTTGCAATTGATGGTTATACGATTCGATTTCCAATCGATATCGATGATAGAAAGTCTACCTGGATATGTGTTCATTTGTAATGGAGGTGCAAATTGGAAGAGTTCCAAACAGAGCACGATCGCAGATTCCACTATCGAGGTCGAGTATATTGTCGCATCGATGTCGCAAAGGAAGTCGCTTGGATAAAGAAGTTCGTGACGTAACTTACAAAGAGTTCCTTCCATTGAGTCGCCAGCCCATTACATCGTGACAACAATGGAGCAACATACAAAGCTAAGGAACCAAGGTCTCACCAAAATCCAAACACATAGAAAGGCACTACCACATTATCGTGAGATATAGTTGGGCAAAGGCGATATAGCCATGCAGAAATAACATCACCAAAAATTCAAATGATCCATTCACTAAGCCTTTGTCACAAGCTCGCTAGACCGACATCTTGAGAAGATGGGTCTAAGGTATTGTAATGAATGGCTCTAGTGCTAGTGGGAGATTGTTAGTAGTATGCCCTAGAGCATATCATTTAGTATGTATCTTGTACATATTTTATTAATAAAAGGCATTTCCACTTTTCCGCTTACATAATATATTTATGTGTAATAGAAAAGGTCCATTGATATTTTGTTAGAAATATTATTCTTAAGTTGTTAAGAATATGAGTGACAATATTTCTAGCACAAAGTATCATAAATAGGTTCACAATCGAGGATACTTCATAATAAGGACATGACTTATCCGTAAAGATTGTATTCATGTTTGTTCCCAAGTTATTTATATGAGATATAAATAAGATGGAATGGTGAGTCTCATGCCATATAACAAACATGATAGGCACTTATAAATGATAAGTAGGCCAAACCAGGACACTTATGACAAGCACATGGAGTTTACTCTGTCAATGTTTTGTCATAAATCATATCGCTGCATATAATCTTTAGACCGAGATAGCACAGCTTATCTTGTATATAGGTAGTTTGAGTTTGATATCGCTTTCATACTTGTACTATGTATGGGTATATGGGCATGTGTTGGCTCCTCGCTAGTTATATATGGAGGTAGGTGTTGATCAAGAAGGAACTGCTCTCTAAGTAAATAGAGATAAAATCCTATGTTCATTTAATTGTTCTTGATGTTTCAAGTTCTGGCCAGACATATAGATTTATTCGTAAAAGAGTTTCTGATGAGAAAATCTTTTAATCAAGAACTGGAATTAAAAGAGAATATAATATTCATAGCAAATGGAGTTTGACATAAACCATGACTCAAATTTTGAGTTGGGATTTTGTAACAGAGAGATTCTAGTGCATGGTAACATATGATTATAGGTTCATTTAAGGTAAATCTTATTACTAATTGGGTGGCCATGGCATGCTATGCTAGGTGTTAACCATGGTCTATGAGGTTCATAAAATGATTTAGAGAAATCATTTATGGTAAGAAAGAGTTCGATGATATTAAGAGTTGATATCATGTCTCATTGCCAATTAGTGATGAGCCTAGTAAGTCACACACATACACAAGTTATCACCTAATTAAATATGATTTAATTAATTAATTAAAGAGTTTAATTGATTAATTAAATAGATTTGGTTTGCAATAAAATTGCAAAGTCCCTAGCATGACTTGAAACCAAATCTAGATTATTGGATGTGTAGTATAAATTAAATTTATATTTAAAGTGTTTAAATATGAATTTAATTGATGAGAAATTAATTAATAGAGATTAATTAATTAATTTATATTTGATATAAATTAATTAGAAGAAGAAAATAATTATTTTGGGTTAAGAACTCAAAATTAAGACACAGGGCATTTTGGTCATTTTGCAGGTGACACATGGCACCATGAGATGGTGACACATGGCATAACACATAAGCTTGCCAAATATTTTTAATCATGTAAGATGATTAAAATCAAGATTAAATATAGGTTTGACACTTGGCACAATGTGATTGGGTCACTTAAACCTAGAGCTAATCAAAAGGTGACATGTGGCTAGGGTTTAATGTGTTAACCTAGCTATTTAAGTGGGGTTATGAAAAGAAAACACAACCAGCAGCCTCTCCTCTCATATGTCACGCCACTTTGAGCCTCTCCAGCTATTTCTCTTCATCTCTCATCAATTCAAAGAGATTAGCCATCAATCTCTTGAATTAAGAACACTAGAAATTGTTTCTAGTGTCCTGTTTGCATCTCTAATCTCTTAAAAGGCAGAACTTGAATTTCTAATTAATAGAAAAGGCTTTAGAAGCTGTTCAAGGGCTGCCATAGGTGTTCTTGGTGTGGACAAGCTAGAGGGACAACATCCGTGTCCTCAAGACGATCTCAAAGGCGCAGACACCGCAAAGACATCAAGAGGTTAGTGTAATCGTTCTTGATTTAATCTAGGGTTCTAAAATTAATCGATTAATTTTAAAATCTTAAATGGCAAATGCAGATCCAAAACATATTAAAAGATTTTTAATATGTTGTTTATCATTGAAATCAAATAGATAAAAATAAATCTTGCATGGTGCATGTGACCCTAGGTGAAAATTTTTGAATTCAATGGTATAATCTTGTGTTTTTCATGCTTCCGTTCCTTCAAGTCAATCTATCAACTATCACCCATACTGCATCATGTTTCTTCCGGGTGAGAGGTAGACCACTTACAAAATCCATGGTGACCCGATCCCATTTCCATTCAGGTATGCATATAGTCAGAGCAAACCCGATGGAACTTGATGTTCGCCTTGACTTGCGACATGTCAAGCATTTAGTCACGTAGTCACTATGTCTTTCTTCATACCAGCCACCAATATCAAGCTTTAGATCATGATACATCTTTGTACTTCCAGGTGCATAGCATGTACACTGGTGTGTGCCTCTTTTAGAATACTGGCCTTCAATTCCCCATTATTTGGTACACACAGTCTTCCTTTGTAATACAGACACCTATCTGCTTTCATCTCATAGTCAGTTGCTTTTCCCTATGAGATTTTGCTCATAATAGCCATTAGCTTCTCATCTACCTTCTGCCCATCTAAAATCTGTAACAGGGTTGGCCTCACTTGCAACTCAGCCAAAATAGCTCCATCTCGAATCAAAGTTATACGGGCATAAAATGATCTCAAAGTTGTCATGGATTTTCTGCTCAAAGCATCAGAAAATACATTTTCATTCCAATGATGGTAGTCAATTACACAATCATAGTCTTTCAGGAACTCAATCCATCGCCCGCTAAGGTTGAGCTCCTTCAGGTTGGCAAGTATTTTAGGCTTTTGTGGTCCGTGTAAATGTAGCACTTTTCACCATACAAGTAATGCCTCCATATCTTCAACGAAGATAATTGCCAAGCTCTAGATCATGGGTAGGATAGTTCTGTTCATGTGGCCTTAGCTGCCTGGAAGCATAAGCGACCACCTTCCCCTCTTGCATCAATACACACCCTAACCCATTATGAGAGGCATCACTATAGACCACGAAGTCCTTTCCTGACACTGGCTGTGTTAACACTGGTGCCTCTGTCAACATAGCCTTCAACTTCTCAAAACTGGTCTGACACTTGTCATTCCAGTTAAATCTGACATTCTTATGTAACAACTTGGTCATTGGAGCAGCTATTAAGGAAAATCCCTTCACAAATCTCCTGTAATACCCAGCTAGCCCCAAGAAACTTCTGACCTCAGTTGTATTCCTGAGAGGCTTCCATTCCATCACTGCTTCTATTTTCTTGGGATCCACCCTAATCCCATCAGCTGACACTATGTGTCCAACAAAATGCAATCTCATTCAACCAAAAGTCACACTTGGACAACTTAGCATACAGCTTCTTTTCTCTCAGGGTTTGCAGAACAATTCTCAAATGCTCATCATGTTCTTCACTGGTCTTGGAATACACCAAAATATACCACTACGAACCGATCTAGGTATGGATGGAAGATACGGTTCATAAGGTCCATGAATGCCGCTGGTGCATTTGTTAGGCCAAAGGGCATTACCAGGAACTCATAATGCCCATATCGGGTCCTGAATGCAGTCTTGGGCACATCCGTATCCTTCACCCTCAACTGATGATACCCTGATCTGAGATCAATTTTAGAAAATACTTCTACTCCCTTCAACTGATCAAACAGATCACCAATTCTAGGCAATGGATACTTATTCTTCACAGTCACTTTGTTCAACTGCCGGTAATCGATACATAGCCTCAAAGTCCCATCCTTTTTCTTTACAAAGACCGAGCTCCCCATGGTGACACATGGGCGTATGAACCCCTTATCAAGCAACTCTTGCAATCGAAGTTTTCAACTCCCTCAATTCCGTGGGTGCCATCCTATAAGGAGCAATGGAAATGGGTGTCAGATCGATGTTGTCTCAATAGCAAATTCAACTTCCCTTTCGTGGCAAACCAGCAACTCTTCAGAAATACCTGCAGGAAGTTTCTTCATGGGTATATCACTCAGGTATGGCTTAGCCTGCCTAGTATCCACCACATGTGTTAGGTAGGCTTTACAGCCTTTTCTCATCATTCTTCTTGCAACTGTGGCTGAGATAACGTTGGACAGAAAATCTATCCTTTCCCCCACAACTGTGATCTCATTACCCTCAGAAGTTTTCAAAGAAATTCTCTTCAATTTGCAATCAACTATTGCCTGATGACGTGACAACCAGTCCATATCCAAAATCACGCCAAACTCATGGAAGGGCAACTCAATCAGTTCGCTAAGAATTCATACCCCTGAATCCTTAACGCAACCCTTGTATACTTTGTTCACCACTACATCGTGGCCCAATGGATTAGTGACCAGAATGTCTTGGTCACTCTCCCCTACTAGTATCCCCCTTTCTACGGGTAAGTTGATGCAGATGTATAAATGAGTGGATCCTGGATCCACCAATACATGCAAAGATGTATTGTAAAGGGAGAACGCACTCGATGACGCCCGGCATCTTGCTCCTCCGAGCTCTAATGGCATAAGCTCTAGCAGTGGTCTACTATCAGCCTCTCTGGCTCGATGCAGCCTCGTGATGGTCCCACCGCATCGATTTGCCAGATTTCCTACCCCTTTGTGGTGCAGGAGCAGGTATGTCTGCTTGTGTTGGAGTAGCTAGAGTGGTTCTGCGTGGACAGTTATTCAACTGATGCTCTGTTGACCCACACCTTAAGCAGGCACCAGTCACTCTCCAACACTCCCCCTTGTGCCACTTCAGACAGTGTGGACATGCAGAAGATGCTGGTGCTGGTCCCTCAACCCCATCCTCGAGAGCCGCCACCGATGGTGTGGACCGACTCTCCTAGGGGTAAATCGTGGCTCGCCCCGAGACTAACCCCCGACTGTGGCTAACCTGAACTCTGTGCAGGTGGACCCTTGAACCTCTTCCCAGATGCAGGAGCTGAACTAGACTAACCTTGGGTCTCGATCAGATATGATGGAAAGTGGAATTCCATGCAGTCTAACTATCTCACTGATATACAATTCTGCTAACTTCTCCAGTGAGTAGTCAATCCTAACTGGCAGAAAGTGTGCTGACTTAGTCAATCTATCAATTATCACCCATACTGCATCATGTTTCTTCCGGGTGAGAGGTAGACCACTTACAAAATCCATGGTGACCCGATCCCATTTCCATTCAGGTATGCGTATAGGTTGTAGCAAACCCGATGGAACTTGATGTTCTGCCTTGACTTGCTGACATGTCAAGCATTTAGTCACATAATCAGCTATGTCCTTCTTCATACCAGGCCACCAATACTGAAGCTTCAGATCATGATACATCTTTGTACTTCCTGCGTGCATAGCATATACACTGGTGTGTGCCTCTTTCAGAATACTGGCCTTCAATTCCCCATCTGTTAGTAGCATGCCCTAGAGCATATCATTTAGTATGTATCTTGTACATATTTTTTATTAATAAAAGGCATTTTCACTTTTCCGTTTACATAATATATTTATGTGTAATAGAAAAGGTCCATTGATATTTTGTTAGAAATATTATTCTTAAGTTGTTAAGAATATGAGTGACAATATTTCTAGCACGAAGTATCATAAATAGGTTCACAATCGAGGATACTTCATAATAAGGACATGACTTATCCAGAAAGATTGTATTCATGTTTGTTCCCAAGTTATTTATATGAGATATAAATAAGATGGAATGGTGAGTCTCATGCCATATAACAAACATGATAGGCACTTATAAATGATAAGTAGGCCGAACCAGTGACACTTATGACAAGCACATGGAGTTTACTCTTGTCAATGTTTTGTCATAAATCATATCAGTGCATATAATCTTTAGACCGAGATAGCAGTTATCTTGTATATAGGTAGTGTGAGTTTGATACTGCTTTAATACTTGTACTGTTTATGGGTATATGGGCATGTGTTGGCTCCTACTAGTTATATATGGAGGTAGGTGTTGATCAAGATGTAATCTAATCCAATAAGAAAATAGAGAAAAAATCCTATGTTCATTTAATTGTTCTTGATGTTTCAAGTTCCTGGCCAAGACAGATAGATTTATTCAGAAAAGAGTTTCTGATGAGAAAATCTTTTTAATCAAGAACTGGAATTAAAAGAGAACATAATATTCATAGCAAATGGAGTTTGACATAAACCATGACTCCAGCTTGAGTTGGGATTTTGTAACAGAGAGATTATAGTGCATGGTAACATATGATTATAGGTTCATTTAAGGTAAACCTTATTACTAATTGGGTGGCCATGACATGCTATGCTAGGTGTTAACCATGGTCTATGAGGTTCATAAAATGATTTAGAGAAATCATTTTTGGTAAGAAAGAGTTCTGATGATATTAAGAGTTGATATCATGTCTCATTGCCAATTAGTGATGAGCCTAGTAAGTCACACACATACACAAGTTATCACCTAATTAAATATGATTTAATTAATTAATTAATTAAAGAGTTTAATTGATTAATTAAATAGGTTTGGTTTGCAATTAGTTTGCAAAGTCCCTAGCATGACTTGAAACCAAATCTAGATTATTGGATGTATAATATAAGTTAAATTTATATTTAAAGTGTTTAAATATGAATTTAATTAATGAGAAATTAATTAATAGAGATTAATTAATTAATTTATATTTGATATAAATTAATTAGAAGAAGAAAAATAATTATTTTGGGTTGAGAACTCAAAATTAAGACACAGGGGCATTTTGGTCATTTTGCAGTGTGACATGTGGCACCATGAGATGGTGACACGTGTCACCAACACATAAGCTTGCCAAATATTTTTTTTTAATCATGTAAGATGATTAAAATCAAGATTACATATAGGTTTGACACTTGGCACAATGTGATTGGGTCACTTAAACCTAGAGCTAATCAAAGGGTGACATGTGGCAAGGGTTTAATGTGTTAACCTAGCTATTTAAGTGTTGTTATGAGAAAATAAAATACAACCAGCAGCCACACTCCTTGGTCACGCCATTTTGCAGCCCTCCCTCTATTCTTCTTCATCTCTCATCAATTCAAAGAGATTAGCCATCAATCTCTTGAATTAAGAACACTAGAAATTGTTTCTAGTGTCCTGTTTACATCTCTAATCTCTTAAAAGGCAGAACTTGAATTTCTAATTAATAGAAAAGGCTTTAGAAGCTGTTCAAGGGCTGCCATAGGTGTTCTTGGTGTGGACAAGCTAGAGGGACAACATCTGGTGTCTGAAGATGAATCTCAAAGCGCAGACACGCAGTTGCATCGAGAGTTTAGTGTAATCGTTCTTGATTTAATCTAGGGTTCTAAAATTAATTTGATTAATTTTAAAATCTTAAATGGCAAATACAGATCCAAAAACATATTAAAAGAGTTTTAATATGTTGTTTATCATTGAAATCAAATAGATAAAAAAAATTTTGCAGGAGGCATGTGACCCTAGGTGAAACTTTTTGTATTCAATGGTATAAACTTGTGTTTTTCACGCCTGTTCCTTCAATTGGTATCGAGCCACTATATTTGCCATTTAGATTGTTTATTATATGATTTAATTGTGTGATTTGATCATGAGATGATTGATCCATTGCTGGTTGGATCAAGAGGTGTGGCGGCATGCTTGATGAACTCCAACATGGTGCGCATGGCTTTGGAAGATCATGGTGCGCATGGTTGTTATTAAATTCTGCAATTGTTGCATGATGAAAGGTTCATCATATGACTAATTAAAATGTTTAATTAGGATTTTTAATCACACAATTAAATTATGATTCAAATCGAAAATTTAAAAATTGTTTGAATGTGATTCAAATCTGAATTTTAAAAGTTGTTTGAATGTGATTCAAATCTGAATTTTTAAAGTTGTTTGAATCATATTTAAATCTGATTTTTTAAAATTGATTGAATAAAATTCAGATCTGATTTTTAAAAAATGTTTGAATGTGATTCAAATCTGATTTTTTAAAAAATGTTTGAATGTGATTCAAATCTGAATTTTTGAAGTTGTTTGAATGTGATTCAAATATGAATTTTTAAATTTGTTTGAATGAGATTCAAATCTGAATTTTTAAATTTATTTGAATCATATTCAAATCTGGATTTTTAAGTTGAATATGAGATATTCAATTTAATTTAAGTATGTATGTTTTATTTAATTGTTAAATAGTGATATGCATGATGGATGATCATGGACTATAAAAGACCAATGTGATTGGATTTATTTCTTTTATGTTTCTTTGGGATTGTAAATTAATTAATTTATTTTGGGCATGTATTATTAAGTTTATAATAATTTTTGGGTTGTAATTTCATTTATTTAAGTTCTTGTAAATTTGCCTTGGTATGCCAAGGATTACTATGTAATATTGGATTGCAAGAAGTTCAAGGAATTCAAGATCAAGTGTTGATTATGTACTCCTTCAGCAACTCTTGTAAAATGAATGAATGAAATGCACCTAGGAATGCCCTGATTCAATTCTTGGTGGCTCAGAATTGAATCCCTTAGAAAGTCCATGATCATACCATATTTACTGCTTATCCATGAATGCATGAGATGTATGGAAATGTATGCAATTATATGATATATGCATGCTAAATGGATAATGTGCAAAGTGAGACCTTAATAGTAATTAGAATGACCATAAAATCTTCCAAACAAATGATTAAGTTGGATATGCTATAATTAAAGTAATTATAACATAGGCCCTCCATTGGGGCAATTATTTTAAGAAATTTTAAATAGTTGCATGAGATGCAATTAATTTAAGAGATTTTCTTAAGAATAATTGTTAAGCATGAGATGTTGTAAATTTGTAAATGGTTTGGTGGCCAATATTTGATGTACCTGAGGACATTAAAATTATTTACTTAATTCTTCGCTCAATGGGATCAACTTAACTAATGCAAGATAAGTCAATAATGGATGTACCGAGATTTTGAGCATTAGTGGCTAGGTAAAGGATTGAACCTCACATGAGATGTGATGAGCAAGGAGTTGCTCACTTATAGTTTATTGTAATTCCAATAATGGATGTACCTGAGGATGATCAATAGAATTATAAGAATTCAATCACCCACTAGAAATCCATCCAACTAGGATTTCCGTTTTCTACTTTGGAAGTGTAGGATTCGCTAAGTTAGTGGGAGGACCAATTTGATTAAAAGACCATAATCATTTTGGTTAATTACATGATACATTTACTAATTAATCTGGTTATTTTCTGCGATTAATTTTACGATAAAAATGAGCACAAAACAACCACCATCCAATATCCTTGCGAGCATACTTGATCACAATAGGTTGACAGACCAAATCATTCGATTGGTGAGAAATTTGAAGCTTGTCCTGAACTTTGAACATATAAGATATGTTCTAGATTCAAATGTTCCTGGTCCCTTACCTCCAGAGGCCACACAAGAGGAACATGATACTTTGGACAAGTGGAAGGAGCATGATATGAGAGCTAAGTGTTACATGCTTGCTTCCATGAGTAATGAGTTATAGAAGCAACATGAGAACATGCAGAGTGCGAGTGAGATCCTCCTTCACCTACAAGAGTTATATGGTGAGCAAAGTAGGAATGCTAGGTATGAGATATCTAGACAGCTATTCCGTATGAGGATGTCTGGGGGACAGAATATTGGGGATCATGTCCACAAGATGATTCGGCTGATTGAGCAGTTGGAACATCTTAACTTCAACATGGATTTCCAACTACATACGGATTTGATCCTTCAGTCCCTTCCTGAGTCTTTTGGGAATTTTTTGACAAATTTCCATATGACTAAACAGGAATGCACCTTAGCTAGTTTACTCAACATGCTGGTTATTGCCCAAAAGAATATGCCAGGCAATAAAGGGAAAGAGGTAGCTTTGGTTGCATCTTCTTCTGCTAGAAAGTCCAACAAGAAGAAGGGTAATAAGAAAAAGAAACCTCAGATTCCTGGCCCTTTCAAGAAAATAGCTAAATAGAAAAGGAAGACCAAAGCTGACAAAGGCAAAGGAAAGTGTTTCCACTACCAACAGGAAAGTGTTTCCATTGAAAACAGGAAAGCGTTTCCATGGCCAGTAAGAAAATGTTCCCACTGGCCAGAGTATAGCAATCTAAATGAATGCAATGCCATGGTGAAAACCAACTCAAGTTCAAAATATATTTGGCACTTAAGGTTATGTCATGTTGCAGAAGATAGGATTACAAAATTAGAGAAAATTGGGCTTCTATACTCATTGGGCTCGAGCCTACTCCAACTTGTGAATCTTGCCTGTGGTAAAATGACTAGATCACCCTTTGTTGGACAAGGGCTAAGAGTCAAAATATTTTGGAGCTAATACATAGTGATGTATGTGGTCCATTTAAAGAAATGGCTAGAGGGGTTTTCATTATTTTATTACCTTTCGATGATAAATCAAGGTTTGGGTATTTGTATTTGATGAAATACAAATATGAATCTTTTGAAAAGTTTAAAGAATTTAAATCTGAAGTAGAAAATCAAACAGGAAAGAATATTAAAGCTCTTCGATCAGATCGTGGAGGTGAATATTTGAATACTGAATTTGATGAATACTTGAGAGAGCATGGCATTGTTTCTCAGCTGACTCCTCCAGAACGCCACAAATGAATGGTGTATCTCGAAGGAGAAATCGTACCCTATTGGATATGGTACGTAGTATGATGAGCTATACTAATATGCCAATCTTCTTTTGGGGATTTGCATTAGAATCACTTTGTATATTCTGAATAGGATTCCATCAAAATCAGTTTCTTCCACACCTTATGAGATATGGCATGGAAGAAAACCAAGTCTTAAGCATGTTAAGATTTAAGGTTGTCCAGCTTATATCAAAAAGCTGAACACTGATAAATTGGAGACCAGATCAGAAAAAGGTCGATAAGTAGAGATGCCACATTTCTTGAACAACAGTTTGTTCAAGAAGGAGGCAAAGGAAGGCAAATAGAGTTAGAATTGGAGAATTCAGACCAACCAATGTGATCGATGGATATAGATCCATCTAGTCAACCAATACCCGCTGATGAAACATCTACACTGTTCCTCGTAGAACAACCGGTATCTCACCCACCAGTGAGATATGGTTTTCTTCATGAAGAAGAACAAGAGTTGTCTACTCATGAAGAAGTAGATCATGGAGATGATCCACTTACCTATGAAGAAGCTATATCAGATATAGACTCTTCAAAATGGATTGATGCTATGAAATCCGAGATTGATTCCATGTATAAGAATCAAGTTTGGAATCGACTATGAGGAGACTTTCTCGCCTGTTGCCATGCTTAAATCAATTAGGATTTTATTAGCAATAGCTGCATACTATGATTATGAGATTTGGCAGATGGATGTCAATGACTTTTCTCAATGGATACATTGAAGAAAACATTTTCATGGAACAACCTAGGGATTTGAATCCCAAGATGGTTCCAAGGTATGCAAGCTAAAGCGATCCATTTATGGGTTGAAACAAGCTTCGAGGAGTTGGAACATCTGTTTTGATGAAGCCATTAAATCCTTTGGTTTTATCAAAAATGAGGATGAGCCATGTGTATATAAGAAGGTTAGTGACAATGCTATCACTTTCCTTGTCTTATATGTGGATGACATATTGTTGATGGGTAATGACACAGGTATGTTAACGACTATAAAGGTATGGTTGTCAAATACATTCTCCATGAAAGACTTAGGGGAGGCAACCTATATTCTTGGGATCCGCATCTATAGAGATAGAGCGAAAAGAATAATTGGTTTATCCCAAAGTCTATACTTGGAAAAGGTGTTAAAGAGGTTTAACATGCTTGATTCCAAGAGAGGATTGTTACCAGTGAGACATGGTATCCATCTTTCTAAAGAGATGTCTCCAAAGACACCTGAAGAAAGAGATAAGATGGCCAGGATTCCATATGCTTCGGCTATTGGAAGTTTAATGTATGCAATGTTGTGTACTAGGCCTGGATATCGCATATGCTGTTAGTTTGACTAGCAGTATCAATCCAATCTAGGTTTGGAACATCGATAGTCACAAGAATATTCTTAAGTACTTGAGAAGAACTAAGGATTTATTCTTGATTTATTGAGGTGGAGACTTGCAATTGGATGGTTATCGATTCGATTTCCAATCGGATATCGATGATAGAAAGTCTACCTCTGGATATGTGTTCATTTGTAATGGAGGTGATCGGTTGGAAGAGTTCCAAAGCGAGCACGATTGCAGATTCCACTACGTGAGTGAGTATATTCTTTGCATCGAATCTTTGCAAAGGAAGTCTTTGGATAAAGAAGTTCGTGACAGAACTTACAGAGTTCCTTCCATTGAGTCGATGGTTCCACCGCCTTTGTGACAATAATGGAGCAGTCATACAAGCTAAGGAACCAAGGTCTCACTAGAAATCCAAACACATAGAAAGGCGCTACCACATTATCAGAGAAATAGTTGGGCGAGGCGATGTAGCCATGCAGAAAATAGCATCAGCTGAAAATCCAGCTGATCCATTCACTAAGCCTATGTCACAGACTCAGTTAGACCGACATCTTGAGAAGGTAGGTCTAAGATATTGTAATGAATGGCTCTAGTGCTAGTGGGAGATTGTTAGTAGTATGCCCTAGAGCATATCATTTAGTATGTATCTTGTACATATTTTTATTAATAAAAGGCATTTCCACTTTTCCGTTTACATAATATATTTATGTGTAATAGAAAAGGTCCATTGATATTTTGTTAGAAATATTATTCTTAAGTTGTTAAGAATATGAGTGACAATATTTCTAGCACGAAGTATCATAAATAGGTTCACAATCGAGGATACTTCATAATAAGGACATGACTTATCCAGAAAGATTGTATTCATGTTTGTTCCCAAGTTATTTATATGAGATATAAATAAGATGGAATGGTGAGTCTCATGCCATATAACAAACATGATAGGCACTCATAAATGATAAGTAGGCGAACTAGTGACACTTATGACAAGCACATGGAGTTTACTCTTGTCAATGTTTTGTCATAAATCATATCGAGGCATATAATCTTTAGACACGAGATAGCACAGTTATCTTGTATATAGGTAGTTTGAGTTTGATACTACTTTCATACTTGTACTGTATGGGTATATGGGCATGTGTTGGCTCTAGTAGTTATATATGGAGGTAGGTGTTGATCAAGATGGAATCTGTTCCTCTAAGTAAATAGAGATAAAATCCTATGTTCATTTAATTGTTCTTGATGTTTCAAGTTCTGGCAGATAGATAGATTTATTCAAAAGAGTTTCGATGAGAAAATCTTTTAATCAAGAACTGGAATTAAAAGAGAACATAATATTCATAGCAAATGGAGTTTGACATAAACCATGACTCGGCTTGAGTTGGGATTTTGTAATGAGAGATTCTAGTGCATGGTAACATATAATTATAGGTTCATTTAAGGTAAACCTTATTACTAATTGGGTGGCCATGACATGCTATACTAGGTGTTAACCATGGTCTATGAGGTTCATAAAATGATTTAGAGAAATCATTTATGGTAAGAAAGAGTTCTGATGATATTAAGAGTTGATATCATGTCTCATTGTCAATTAGTGATGAGCCTAGTAAGTCACACACATACACAAGTTATCACCTAATTAAATATGATTTAATTAATTAATTAAAGAGTTTAATTGATTAATTAAATAGGTTTGGTTTGCAATTAGTTTGCAAAGTCCCTAGCATGACTTGAAACCAAATCTAGATTATCAGATGTATAATATAAGTTAAATTTATATTTAAAGTGTTTAAATATGAATTTAATTAATGAGAAATTAATTAATAGAGATTAATTAATTAATTTATATTTGATATAAATTAATTAGAAGAAGAAAAATAATTATTTTGGGTTGAGAACTCAAAATTAAGACATATGGGCATTTTGGTCATTTTGCAGTGTGACACGTGGCATCATGAGATGGTGACATGTGTCACCAACACATAAGCTTGCCAAATGTTTTTTTTTAATCATGTAAGATGATTAAAATCAAGATTACATATAGGTTTGACACTTGGCACAATGTGATTGGGTCACTTAAACCTAGAGCTAATCAAAGGGTGACATGTGGCAAGGGTTTAATGTGTTAACCTAGCTATTTAAGTGTTGTTATGAGAAAATAAAATACAACCAGCAGCCACACTCCTTGGTCACGCCATTTTGCAGCCCTCCCTCTATTCTTCTTCATCTCTCATCAATTCAAAGAGATTAGCCATTAATCTCTTGAATTAAGAACACTAGAAATTGTTTCTAGTGTCCTGTTTACATCTCTAATCTCTTAAAAGGCAGAACTTGAATTTCTAATTAATAGAAAAGGCTTTAGAAGCTGTTCAAGGGCTGCCATAGGTGTTCTTGGTGTGGACAAGCTAGAGAGACAACATCTAGTGTCCTGAAGACGAATCTCAAAGGCGCAGACACGCTGCAGTGCATCAAGAGGTTAGTGTAATCGTTCTTGATTTAATCTAGGGTTCTAAAATTAATCTGATTAATTTTAAAATCTTAAATAGCAAATACAGATCCAAAAACATATTAAAAGAGTTTTAATATGTTGTTTATCATTGAAATCAAATAGATAAAAAAAAATTTGCATGATGCATGTGACCCTAGGTGAAAATTTTTGAATTCAATGGTATAAACTTGTGTTTTTTCACGCTTCCGTTCCTTCACCATCATCTGGTACACACAGTCTTCCTTTGTAGTACAGACACCCATCTGCTTTCACCCCATAGTCAGTTGCTTTTCCCTCTGAGATTTTGCTCATAATAGCCATTAACTTTTCATCTGCCTTTTGCCCATCTAAAATCTGCTGTGTGAGTTTGGCCTCACTTACCTTTCGGCCAAAATAGCTCCATCTTGAACCAAAGATAGACGGGCATTCAATGATCTCAAAGCTGTCATGGATTTTCTGCTCAAAGCATCAGCAACTACATTTGCCTTCCTAGGATGGTAGTAAATTACACAATCATAGTCTTTCAGAAACTCAATCCATCGCCTCTGTCTAAGGTTGAGCTCCTTCTGGGTTGGCAAGTATTTTAGGCTTTTATGGTCCGTGTAAATGTAGCACTTTTCACCATACAAGTAATGCCTCCATATCTTCAATACGAAGATAATTGCTACAAGCTCTAGATCATGGGTAGGGTAATTGCATTCATGTGGCCTTAGTGCTGGAAGCATAGCGACCACCTTCCCTCTTGCATCAATACACACCTAACCCATTATGAGAAGCATCACGCATCGACCACGAAGTCCTTTCGACAACTGTGTGTGCTGCTGGTGCCTCTGTCAACATAGCCTTCAACTTCTCAAAGCTGTGCGACACTTGTCATTCCAGTCAAATTTGACATTCTTGTGTAACAACTTGGTCATTGGAGCAGCTATTAAGGAAAATCTCTTCACAAATCTCCTGTAATACCCAGCTAGCCCCAAGAAGCTTCTGACCTCAGTTGTATTTCTAGGAGGCTTCCATTCCATCACTGCTTCTATTTTCTTGGGATCCACCCTAATCCCATCAGCTAACACTATGTGTCCAAGGAATGCAATCTCATTCAACCAGAAGTCACACTTGGACAACTTAGCATGCAGCTTCTTTTCTCTCAGGGTTTGCAGAACAATTCTCAAATGCTCATCATGTTCTTCACTGGTCTTGGAATACACCAAAATATCATCAATAAAGACCACTACGAACCGATCTAAGTATGGATGGAAGATACGGTTCATAAGGTCCATGAATGCTGCTGGTGCATTTGTTAGGCCAAAGGGCATCACTAGAAACTCATAATGCCCATACCAGTCTGAATGCGATCTTGGGCACATCTACATCCTTCACCCTCAAGCGATGATACCTCGATGCGAGATCAATCTTAGAAAATACTCCTGCTCCCTTCAACTGATCAAACAGATCATCAATTCTAGGCAACGGATATTTGTTCTTCACAGTCACTTTATTCAACTGCCGGTAATCAATGCATAGCCTCAAAGTCCCATCCTTCTTTTTCACAAACAGCACTGGAGCTCCCCATGGTGACACACTGGGGCGTATAAACCCCTTTTCTAGCAACTCTTGCAATGGAGTTTTCAACTCCCTCAATTCAGTGGGTGCCATCCTATAAGGAGCAATGGAAATGGGTGCTGTACCCGGCAGTGTCTCAATAGCAAATTCAACTTCCCTTTCTGGTGGCAAACCAGGCAATTCTTCAGGAAATACCTGCGGAAGTCTCTTCGTGGGTATATCACTCAGGTTTGGCTTAGCCTGCCTAGTATCCACCACATGTGCTAGGTAGGCTTCACAGCCTTTTCTCATCATTCTTCTTGCAACTGTGGCTGAGATAACGTTGGACAGAAAATCTGTTCTTTCCCCCACAACTGTGATCTCATTACCCTCAGAAGTTTTCAAAGAAATTCTCTTCAATTTGCAATCAACTATTGTCTGATGACGTGACAACCAGTCCATTCCCAAAATCACGTCAAACTCGTGGAAGGGCAACTCAATCAGGTCTGCCAAAAATTCATACCCCTGAATCCTTAACGGGCAACCCTTGTATACTTTGTTCACCACTACACTATGGCCCAATGGATTAGTGACCAGAATGTCTTGGTCACTCTCCCCTACTAGTATCCCCCTTTCTACGGGTAGGTTGATGCAGATGTATGAATGAGTGGATCCTGGATCCACCAATGCATGCACAGATGTATTGTAGAGGGAGAACGTACCCCTGATGACGTCCGGGGCATCTTGCTCCTCCTGAGCTCTAATGGCATAGGCTCTGGCAGGTGGTCTGTTATCAGGCCTCTCTGCTGGCTCAGATGCAGGCCTCTGTGATGGTCCCACAGCCTCAGATTTGCCAGATTTCCTACCCCTTTGTGGTGCAGGAGCAGGTCTGTCTGCTTGTGTTGGAGCAGCTGTAGTAGTTCTGCGTGGACAGTTCTTCAACTGATGCTCTGTCGACCCACACCTTAAGCAAGCACCAGTCACTCTCCAACACTCCCCCTTATGCCATTTCAAACAGTGTGGACATGCAGAAGATGCTGGGGCTGGTCCCCTGAACCCCATCCACTGAGAGCTACCCACCGATGGTGTGGGTGACCTCTCCTAGGGGTAAAGCGTGGCCTGGGCCCTGAGGTGACCACGACCTTGTGGCGGCCTGAACTGCATGCGGATGGACCCTTGAACCTCTTCCCAGTGCAGCGGATGAACTAGACCCGGACCGGGCCCCTCTTACGCTATCTATCCCTTCCAGTGCCTTCACGATTCTTACTTTTTCAACCTTTATTGCACTTCCACTAACTTGGTAAATTGTGATTCCCAGGCGGTGAGTGGATCTTTATGTTGTCATTTAGTCCCTCTTCAAATCTCTTACACCTTTCGGCTTCATTAGGACTATCTCCCTTCCATAGCGGCTCAATCTAACGAATTCCTTCTCATACTCGGCCACCGACACTGTCTCGCCTCGAGTTAATGAATTCCCTTCTTCTCTCTTCTAGGTATCTGATACCCACATATTTCTTCTTAAATTCGGAGAGGAAGAAGTCCCAAGTTATAACCATTTGTACTTCAGACAGTATACCACCACTCATATGCATCATCTTGCAATAGAGATATGTGACTTCTAAGTTTTGCTCTGGGTGCGGTGGAGTTGTTTTAGAACTCTGCACTGCATTCAACCAATTTTTGGCTGCATGAATCATCTTCTCTCTTCTTAGAAGAAGTCCACTGCTCCAAATTTTCTCAATTTTTCTAGGTGTGATTTTGGTTGTGGAGGTGGTGGTGGTGGTGCTGCTGCTGGCATTACCCAGCCATTTGTCTGAAGAATTCGGCCATTTGTTAGAACATGGCCTGTGGAGGCTGAGCAGGCTCTGCTTGAGCTGGCGGAGCAGGTTCTCCCATGCCCCCAGTCTCAGCTGCTACAGGTGGAGCATGACTCTCCACTTCCTCCTCGACTGCTCTTTGAGATGAAGGATCTATATCCTATTCAAAATAAGAAAAACAAACAGATCTGCATTAGTGTCACCTCGACTCTTACAAATGCAATGCATGGTATAAACTCAGTCTAGGCCCAAAAACGCCTAAACCGTGCTCTGATGCCACTAAATGTGACACCCCTTACCCGTGTACAGTATATCCGAGTAAGCAATGTCACACGGTGTATCGGCACCCTCTATTCTAACTTAATCAATTTTTGTCATAGTTTTAAATATAGTTTATGAAATATAATTTATTTAAGCCATTTATCGGAATTATTATTTATTTGAGGTTCCGAAAATTTTAAAGAAAATCGTGAGTCTTGCTAAAAATGGAGAAAAGCAGTTCTTGAACTGTTAAAAACACTTCCAATATTCATATCTCATCACTTTCAAACTCCAATATCAAAATCTCAATATTTTTCAATTTCGTTTCTCAATCATTCAGCTCATGTGATAATCGTGTATAAAACACAGATAAACATTCACAAACACAATTCTCATTATTTACATGAACATCAAAATACATTACACAAGTTCAACTACATATGAGAAAATAAAAATTTATTACAAAATGCCAAAATGACACCTAGTGTCCTACCAATGCACTGTAGGTGGTGAGGTGACACGGACACTATGCAGTGCGAGGATGAACTCACCCGATCTGCGGTCTCACGGGCTGACGATCAGTATCTCCAGAACCTACGCGTGGCAAAAGCAATGCGCTAAGCAATGATGCTTAGTGGTGCAATAATAAAATAAAAGAAAATAGCAGAAAATAAATATGTATATGCCTTATTTGTTTTGTATTTGTTATATTCGTTTATTTCTTTAACTTTGTCCCTTTTCATTCTTTTGGTTGCCCAAGTAACCTATCTTTGAACGGATTTGGATAAACGGGTAAACTGGCACTGGGTATCAAGTACCTCGGGCCGTCACACCATCGGTCACATATGTATCTCCCGGTGTGCAACAGAACAGCTAACAAGCTGTGATAACATCAGGCACAAGGCCAAATCTCAATACAAGGTCAGAATGGCTAAAAGCCATAAAATCACAGAATGGCATATTGCCATGTGCGATCGCTAATCGAACCCTATTGGCATGCCAAACTATCCAAACCAATCTTGTTAGGTATACTAGGGCATTTGATACTTTAAAATTCTTCAATTTGTGAATTTCAAGTTTTGGTGTCACTATTCACTTCATTAGTCAACAAAAATGTTGACTTTTGGATAGAAAATAGGTGCATTGGTTTTAACACTCCCAATGTACCACATTTTGCATTTAAAACTTGTTGGAATTAATCACCAAATCCATTTCCAAGCTTAGCACTAAGGGGCAGAATTTTCAGTTTTTGTACCTTAAGTTTACTGTTCCATTAGGGACTGTTACATTGGAAATTTGAGGAAACGGTAAACATGAAAGTTGTTCCTTATTTTGTCTAGTTGAATTTATTTTTTTGAATCACTCCATTTGGAGTTTTGTAGCTCCAGATATGGTCCAAAAACCACAGCTGGCCGGATTTCAAATCTGCAGAATTTACCAAATCTACAGTACCATGAACAGTGACTTCCACTGCCTTGTTGAATAGGTTCTGGTCATAATTTGGGGTAGGTTTCTTCATGAAAGTTGTTTGTCTATATCTCATCTTGTTTCTGTAAAAATTTCAGGTCAATTGACCATATCTACAGTGAGTTATGGCCAAATGAACAGTTACTGTTCATTTGGTCATTCTGCAGAACCTGTTTGCAAGGTATCCGGATTGGGGTCAATTTTTGGTCCACTTGCTTTGGTCTTTTGGACATGGTTTCTTCAGAAAAATTGTGCCATTATAAGTCTAGTTTCATGTCCAATTATCCAAACACCAATTGGACCTACACAGCCAAAGATATGGCAGTCCAAACAGGCTGGACTCACAGCCTCATTGCTGCTGTCACTAGGCAGCCTACCAATTGGGTTTGTAACACTTTAGTTCACTTCAAATTATGATTAACTTGCCTCAAATGGTCACTAATTGACCATTAGAATGTCCATTAATCATTTCATAAGCCAAGTCCAATTTTTCACTCCCAAAACCCTAATTTCCCATTTCAATTCACCTATACACCTAGTTAAACACTTTCATTCATCATATATGTGTATATACACCTTAAACATAATCTCTAATTCATTCTAAGTCCATTAAAACAATCAGACTCATTCCTTCCTTAGGGCTGCCGAAATTTATGGTACACATACACATGAGTTTTAATTCATTTAACTTACAATTTCATACTAAATTCAAGTCCTTAACATGGAAATAAAGGAATATTAACATAAGTAAGCACTAACCTCTTGGCTCAACTTATTGAACTTGTGAAAACTCTAAAATTTCTCCTCTTTGTGGCTACCTAGAGCTTCCTTAGGGTGTGTGGATTAATTTTAGTGAAGATGACTTAGGGTTTTGGGGAGAGGTTTAAGAGATTTTTAAGCTTGATTTAAGAAGAAAAATGGAGGGTTCTTGGTTATGGTGGTGCGGCTGAATGAGGAAGAAGATGGCTGAAAATTTTTTTTAATTCTCTAGTCTTTATTTATCTCTTTTATTAGTTAGTTAATTGGTTGTTTAAATTTGATTGGTGGTAGCCTTTAAATGACATCATCATATGTCATAAATGAGCTTTTTTTTTTCTTTTCTTTTCATTACTACTCATTTTCAATTTAATTTTTAGTAATGTTTATTCATATTTTATGTCATAATAATTATTTACTTAACTGGACAAGTCGGCCAAAAATCATCTCTGAAGGCGAAATGACCAAAATGCCCTCCGTTTGGCTTAACGGGTCAAAATTGTCTGTACCGATTGAAAAATTTTTCTAAATATTTTCTTGGCATTCTAATGCCATAGGGACCTCAATGACCCTTCTCCGAAGTCTCAAAAATTATTTTATGATTTTTCCCCAGGGTCTAGGGCTCCTAGTTGCGAGAACCGCAACTTCCCTCTGGGTTACCCATCGCTAGGGCACCGGCTCGTTTAACTTGGTTGTATTTTATTTCTAAAATTTTTCCTAAATTTTTCTTATTAATATTTAAGTTAATTATGGTTCCTCACTTTAGTTTAAATATTTTTTCGGACGTTCTAGCTGTTCGGACCGACACTGGTCATCGGAACAGTAGAATGTACGGAGTTGCTACCGGGAGGGTGTTACACGTTTATCCAGTCCGGTCAATTTGTATAGGTTACTTGGGCATGGAAAAGTATAAATGTAATTGAATTGATTGTTAAAGGAAGTAAGTAGATTAAATATCAAGATAAAGAACAAGATTGATTACAATAAAAGGAGGCTCAAAGTCATTAAGAAAACGATTAATAAAATGCTAGAAAGAATTGAAATGAACTGGACTGATGATAAAAAAAAAAAGTTATCTATTATTGAATGCACTGGGAACTTTAATTATTATGAAATAATTTAAGATAACCTAGAAGGTATTGAATTAAATGATACAAAAAAAATTAATAATAGAAATATAATTTAAATAAAAGTTACAAATGTACCTTGCTTAATAATATTAAGTTAAGAATAATGCCAATAGAATAGTAGTATATTGTATATTTTTACTGTAACCTTATGAACTAAGCACCTCCAAAGAGGACTAAATTAAGCAAAAAAAAAAAAAGGGATATTAAATTTTAGAAACCTTATTGAAGCATAATTAGATCTAATTTTCTGAACCATGTTCTATTTCCATTTGTATTTTGTATATTATTTTTTTGTTATATTATTGCACCACTAAGCAGCAATGCTTAGCGCGATGGATTTGTTTCCTCGCGCAGTTATTGAAGGTAAAGCCCAGCGAATATTAAACAAAGATTTTAGGGTTTTGATCTGCAAAAGTGCCTGAAGTATTCAAGGTTGTTACCTCCTCAGCAATGCATGTAGATAGGGCTAACAAAAGTTATTTTATGTATTTATAATTATTTATTATGTTGAAATATAAATTATGGAATTGTAATTAATTTGTATATTATGTAAATTGTAAATTACGTAATTAATGGAAATTTGAAAATTTTGATTATGAAATGAGCATGAATGAATATGCATGATAATGAATAAGAATCGAAATGTATGGACACTATCATAAATGATGATGCATGAAATGATGATATTTTTATTTTAGAATATTATTGTAAATTTCAAACAGGTGAATAGTAAAACACGTCAAACGTTAATAAAATAGGAGGAATTCTGTTAGTTTCTCTATTGAAAAATAATTGATATTAAAATAAACGAATTCAAAATTATTAAAGAAATAAAGTAAGATAAGTTAGGGTGCTCCGGCATCGAATGTAGCACGCCTTGCTTAGCTACACTGTAGTCAGGTGAGGGGAGTCATAACAAGGATGTGTGAAGGGCACTTGCTTTGCGAAAACTAGCGATGGCTGTCATGACACCAATAGAAGACACCAACGTCGTCTGTATCCATGCTGGTATTGTATGGGTGTCCTGTAAATCATGATTCTTTAATGGAAGGAAGAGGAAGAAAAGGGCATAGCCCATTACCCATGTTTTTCAAAGAAATTATAAGTTATGCCATTAATATAGTTGTAATTATTTTCAACATATTTACAACTCTACCACCTTCTTTTTTTGCCATGGATGTTAATGAAAATCACATAAATGCAACTTTCAATTATTTACAATCAATGCTACTTGACTGTCTCTTTTGACTATTTAATTAAAAAATTACATATTTGAAATTTAAATCTAATTCAATTAGGACATGAATTAATTTGTTTAATTCCATTAGAATTATAATTTTAAATCCTAATTGAATTAGAACTTGAATTAAATTGTTAATTCAAGTAATTTTTAATTCTAGTCAAAATTGATATTTAAATTAAAGTTTTTAATTTAATTAGTTGTAGAAATATTGTTTTCTAGAATTAATCAAAGGTGCCATGTAAATTATTTGGTATTAGAATTAAATTGTTTAATTATATATTAATTTTAGAAATTAGTTTCTAAAATTAATTAAAGAGCAAGTAGATGAATAATTAATTAAATTAAATTGTTTAATTCAATATTAATTTTAGAAATTAGTTTCTAATATTAATTGAGGCAATTGATAAATAAATTGTTGAATTAAATTGCTTAATTCAATATTTAATTTTAGAAAAAATGTTTCTAAAATTAAAAATGGTAATCAAAGGTGGCATATAAATTATTTGGTATTAGAATTAAATTGTTTAATTCTATATTAATTTTAGAAATTAGTTTCTAAAATTAATAAAGAGCAATTGGAGGAACAATTAATTGAATTAAATTGTTTAATTCAATATTAATTTTAAAAATTAGTTTCTAAAATCAATTGAGGGCAATTGAAAAATAAATTATTGAATTAAATTGTTTAATTCAAAATTTAACTTTAGAAAAAATGTTTTTGAAATTAAAAATGGCAAGCAGTGGAGCAAATAAATTAATTTCATGAAATCAATTAAAATTAGTTTTAATTGTCATCATTAAAATTAATTGTAATAATTCCAAAATTGTTTTGGAATCAATGTTTTTATGACTAGGAAATAGAATTAAAAGTGTCTAATTCATTTATATTTTAAAAAAGGAGTTTCTATAATTATATGGGGTAAACTAAAATTAATATTTTGATGAATTGAATTAAAATTAGTTTTAATTGACTTCATTGAAAATTAATTCTAGCTTTTAAATTTGTTTTAGAATTGTATCTATAATTGGATTAGAGATTGAAGTAAATGATTTATTTGATGTGAATATATATATGATATGAATATGAAATTTTTGTTGTTTATTTCACTTATGGTGTCATATATATATATATATATATATATATATATATATATATATATATATATATATATATATATATATATATTTGTTGATATCTTTATAAGTTATTTATATGTAAATAATTATGCATATAAGACATATATATGTGCATGTGTGTCTTACTGTAACAGTCGGGCTCTAACCACTAGAGGAATTGTCCACTTTAGCCATAAGCCTCACAGTTTTTTCCGTTAGGTGGAATGGAGAACTTCTCAGGAGGTCACCCATCCTAGGATTTCTCTCAAGCGAGCACGCTTAACCCTGGAGTTCTTCCAACTCTCCAGGCCATTCCACCAAAAGGCGCATCTAGTGATTAGTTCCCCCATTTTATATATCTTTACTTTTTGAACCCAAGACCATCTCTGTGCTTTGTTGATGTGGGATTTGCCTAAGGGACATTTTTCTCCCCCTTTCGAAACTCAGCGTCCTCGCTGAGGTTTGCCCCACCATCGCCCAAAAGGACATGCTAGCGGCTCTAATACTAATTGTAACGGTCGGGCTCTAACCACTAGAGAAATTGTCCACTTTGGCTATAAACCTCACAGTTTTGTCTCATAGGTGGAATGGAGAACTTCCCAAGAGGTCACCCATCCTAGGATTTCTCTCAAGCGAGCACGCTTAACCCCGGAGTTCTTCCAACTCTCTAGGCCATTCAACCAAAAAGCTCCTATAGTGATTAGTTTCCCCATTTTATACATCTTTACTTTTTGAACCCAAGACCATCTCCGTGCTTTGCCGATGTGGGATTTGCCTAAGGGACCTTTAAATATTGATGAAAAATTAAGGAAAAATTTAAGTAATAAAATGCACTAAGATTAAATGAGCCATAGCTTCAGCGATGAGTGACCTAATGGGAAGCGATTGTAAAGACAGTTGTCGATCCCAGACCCGTGGGAAACCCTATGAAATAAGTTTTGGGACTCTAGTAAAGAATTATTAAAGCTTAGATGACAATAGATTACTAAGAAAATACAAGGAAAATTAAATCAATCGGTACAGACAATTTTAGCTCAATAAGCAAAATGAAGGGCATTTTGGTCATTTCACCTTCAGAGATGATTTTTTACTAACTTGTCCATTTAAGTAAGTGAGGAATATGACATAAAATGTGAATAAATATTGATGAAAATTTAATTAAAAATAATTAGAGAAGAGAGAAAAGGAAAATGAAACTAAAATCCCAAATTATGACATCATGGTGACCTAAGCATAACACAATAAAAAGCCACCATCAAATGGAAATTTGACAACTCATTTTTATTTTCTTATTTTGAGGCTAATGGTCTTCTTCTTCTTCTTCTTAAGCATTCCCATCACTCTCTCTTTCCATTTTCTCTCAAAAAAATTTCTTCATTTCTTCCATTGATACACCAAACCTAAGCTTCTAAACATCTACCTTTCTTCACCAAAATTGTTGCAAACCTTGAGAGAACTTCATATCCAACCCTAAAACAAAGAGAAAAACACTAAATTCTAAGAGGGAAATTTGGCCATAAGTGGAGGATAAGAGGGAAGTGGTCTTTGCTTGAAGAAAATGGTGTTTGAAGGGTGATTGAAGCTAGCATACAAGGTTAGTGCTATTAGATCTTTTGGATTTTGAAATTTTAGCAAATTGAGTTAGGGTTTTTGAATTTGGGGATCTGAATTCTTAGGATTTAATTGATGTATTTAAGCCTAAATTAAGACTATTTGGCATGTGTTTGTTGATATATTGTAACACCCTCACTGTAGCAATTCTGTACATTCTACTGCTCTGGTGACCGGTGTCGATTTGGACAGCTAGAACGTCTGGAAAAATATTTAGACTAGAGTGAGGAGTCATAAATAACTCAATAATGGTAAGAAAAATTTAGAAAAAATTTTAGAAATAAAATACAACCAAGTTAAATGAACCGATGCCCTAGCGATGGGTAACCCAGTGGGAAGTTGCGGTCTTCGCAGCTAGAAGCCTTAAACGCGAGATAAAATTCATGAAATAATTTTTGGGACTCCAGAGAAGAGTCATTGAGGTTTCTATGGCATTAGAATGCCAATAAAAGGCTTAGAAAAAATTTTCAATCGGTACAGACGATTTTAGCTCAATAAGCCAAACGGAGGGCATTTTGATCATTTCGTCTTCGGAGATGATTTTTGACCTACTTTTCCAGTTAAGTAAATAATTATTATGACATAAAATTTGAATAAATATTACCAAAAATTTATTTAAAAATGAGTAGAAAAGCAAGAAAATGAAAAAGAAAGAAATGTTAATTATTACATCATGCTTATGCAATTAAAAGGTACTCCACCAATCATACTTAGACAACACACTTAAGAGATATAAAAGAAAAAAATTAAAAATAATTTGTGTCATCTTCTTCCATTTGGATAAGCCTTGGCCAAAAACCCTCCTCATGCTCTCTTCCTCCATTTTTGCTTACCCAAGCTTCTTAACCTTAAATTCTTTCCATCTTTTTCATAAATCCCAACACTAAAAATAATTCTTGGATCCTCCTAGAGTGGTTGACAGCCAAGAAACAGTTAGAAAGTGAAGGAAAAAATTGAAGTTAACTAAGGAAAAATTCTGCACACAAAGGTTAGTGCCTAATATCATTATCTCTTTTGTTTAAAGTTTGATTTAAACTTAAGAAGAGTTGGAATTACTTGAAATAAAAAGAAAATGATAACGTTGTGTAGAATTAAATTTTCAGTAGCAATTAGAAGTGATAGGATTTTGATGACATGAAGGTTATACTTGTGGTTATAAGTGTTGATTAATGAGTAAATGTGATTAACATGTTGATTTACATGTGGTGAGCATAAATTGAAACCTTGAGTTAGGGTTTGAGTTAATTTTTTTACCTTGGTGATATGGCTTGAGATTGATCTTGTTGAGACTATTTGTTGATCATTTGAAGTGTTATGAGTGATAAATTGTAATTGGGAGTAAGGAGGATGGAATATTGGAAGTGATGTTTCATGTGCAGGAATTCTGGACCCATGAATCCAGCAAGATTAAACAGTCATAAATAGAGCTATGTTGCTCCAATTGGTGTGAGACCAATTGGAGATGAAACCTAGGACAATTTATCACATTTTTTATGAAGAAACCTTGCCCAGAAAACAAACTTAGGATACCCAAAAAATTAATCAAATTCGGGTGGCACTAATTCTGCCTGAGCAAAATGACCAAATGAATAGTGTTCATTCATTTGGTCATAACTCACTGTAGAAATGTCCAATTAACCTGAAATTTATATCAATAGAAAGCTTAGATAATTTAGGACAACTTTCATGAAGGACTGTAACACCCCTATTTGTATAGCCTGGTATATTTCACTGTTCTTGTGACCGGAGTCGGTCCGGACAATTAAGGGGATTAGAACCACAGTTAAGACAACTAGATAAGCCATAAATACAAATAATTAGAAATTACCAATTAGTTAAGTATAATTAAGAAAAACATAACATAAGAAGTTAAACGAGCCGAGAGTCACAACGATGGGTGACTTTCTCGGGAAGGACTGCGTAGTCGATTTAAACTCAAATTTCGAACCGTAAAATGTGACGCCGCAGTCCTTAAGACTATTACAAACACAGTGGAAAAGAGAAAATCACGAAAAAAAGGTTGTTAAGCCAGTCAAATAATTAGGTCAGGGAGCTGAAAGAAATATTGAATGATTTACAAACCGGGTTGAACCGGTGAGGGGCAATTTGGTCAATTGACCCCGAGAGCTGACTCCTGACCTAACTGTCAAATAAAATCGGAGAAAAGAAAATTTTGGAGTCGAGAATTAAATTAAAGAACTAATAGAAAAATTAAAAAAAAAGAAAGAAAAAGAAAAGTTGAAAAAGTTATGACATCATGTGGTGACATAAGCATGATATAATAAATTTTTATTTTTAAAATTTGAAATTTTGGGATAATTTCTAACAAATAAAAGACAAATTAAGAAAAGAAAAAAATTTGGTCTTCTTCTTCTTCTTCAAGCCGTCCACTCTCTCTCTCCCACCTCTTTCATTTCCTTCCTGAAACCTCCATTGAAGCCCACCTAAAGCTCCCATAAACCCTAAATTTTGCCATGAAATCTCTGCATCCCTTAACTAAAACTTGTGTTTGAGCTTTGATAAGAAGGTTGGGAGTAAATAAATCAAGTAAAGTTTGAAGATTTGGAGAGATAAATTCTGCTCACTTAAGGTAAGCTAATCCAACCTTTCTTTTTAGTATATATGATGGATTTAGAGTATAAATGAATGAGATTATATGAAGAAATTGGAAAAAATTGCATGATTAGGAAGAGAGGGAATTTCGGCCAGCATGTGTGGGGGGTGTGATTTGCATGGTTTGATTGATTTAGAGGGGAATATGAACATCAAGTAGTTAAGTGATTATAGTTAAATGCTTTGAATTAGCTAAATGCAATGAATTGGTGAACTAGGGTTTTGGACACTTAGGGTTTAGGAGTCAAAAATGTGAGAAATTGTGAAATGATGTGTTTGACCTAGTTTGAGGTGAGAAATGGTCATTTGTGACCAAATGAAGTGTGTTGGAAGTGTTGGAATTGAGTTTAAATTCGGATTGAATGTGGTCATGTTGCTAGCAGCAGGACCAAAGTCCCTTTGAGGGACCAAAACTAAAAATTTACAAGTCTAATTAGTATGAGACCAATTGGGAATGAAAATAGACACAAAATGACACAATTTTCATTTAGGAATCATGCCCAAAAAGTGACCAAAACCTAGTGAACAAATTGACCAAATCCGGATTTTCTCAGTCTGACCTGTACAAAAATGACCAAATGAATAGTGTTTGTTCATTTGGCCATAACTTGAGCTAGGCAGGTCTAAATGATATGATATTTTACCAGTAGACAGTTGGGATATAGACCTAAAACTTTCATGAACAACACAAACCCAAATTATGCCATTAACCAAGTCATTTGGCCACCCAAAGTTGGTGACCTAAAATTGCCAAAACCAGAATTTGCCCAAAAATCTGGGTTAAGTCCAATCCAGCAGCCATGATTGCTATAACTTGGGCTACAAAACTCTAATTGGAGTGATCTAAAAATGAGAATAAATTTAAGACAATAGGGAACATTTTCTATGAAGGAAGATTTGCCAAATTCTAACAGAAAAATGACCAATGGAACAGTGCAACTTAAGACACCAAAACTGAAAATTTACAAATTTGCCTAAAAGACTTAGAATTTGAGTAAACAACCAAAACCAACAAATTTAGTGACCAAAATGTGGTATATGGGTGAAGTTGGAATTCCCATACCTATTAAGCCTTAGAAAGTCAACATATTAACTTGAATAATGTAGTGAATAGTAACCCCGAAACACAAAATTTAAAGAACGTCAAGTTTAGCACATTAGAGCTAGGTAAAAGTGAATTTAAATTTATTTTTGGATTTATGCTAAGTTATGATACTGAAACACTGTGAAACTGTGTGTTTCAATGGAAAAGAACATCGAGAAAGAACCTGAGGAATCGAGTCAAGGCCAAGAGGCGACTCGCTTAAGGTTTGTGCACAACGTATAATTTTTGTAAATTATCTTTTGCATATTGTTTTGAATAATTTGAAATATTGAATTGTGATATTACTATGATGAAGTATTTATGATGCTTTTGATTTAAATTGTTGAAAGTTATTTGTGTATATTTGAAATGGCAATATTTAGTAAATTGTTAAGATAAGTTTTGAAACCACAGTGTCATGACCATATATTTGAAAACCTCACTAGCATGACTAGTGGGGTAATCAGTTTTGAATTTTGATTCCTTCTCTGGCTGAAGTGTTGAGGTGTGTGCCAGTAGAAGAAGAAATTGAATGGATATCCATATATTTGAGCTAGCTAGCCTTGTGATGTGACTTCTCCTTAACCTCTGGCTATTGAGATTATATTTGTTTCGAATGGCATGATATAACTGTGGGTTTTATGAAATTGGTTTTGACACTTCAAAATGAAATTATTTGGATTAAAATCTCATAATTCATGTTTCATGTTTAACTCTCATGCTCAGTCCAATTTTTGAATAAATGTGATTTAAATTCTGCATAAAGAATATTTTAGTATGTTGTGCACCACTGAGTCCTAGAACTCAGCAATGGCTATTATTGCTGTCGCAGATATAGAGACTAGAAGAGCAGCAGAGTGAGCTGCTGAGGACAGAGGAGCTACCTGCTTTGAAGTTATCGAGTATATTTTATACCCTGACTGTAAAAATTCATTTTGATGTATGTAATGCACGTAATTGTATGGACATGTAAAATTGGTCTTGAGCAGCTTGTACAAAGTTTATATAAAGTTTGTAATAAAATTTGGTTTGAATTTCTTTTAATGTAAATTTTTAGTATGATGTGTATATAAATTATTTATCTTTAATGAAATATGAAAGAATGAAATTGATTGACAGTATTTTGATGATTACTGAATTTTTGGAAATTGAGAAATGAGGATTGTTGAATTTTGAAACTTGAGAAATTGGTTGAGATTGATTGTGAATTTGAAGAAGTGTTTGAAATAAATAATTGGAAGTTCTTTTTACAGGAATTTGAAGAACTATTTTCTTAAAATACAGACGGCACTCTGTCGAAATTTTTATAAAATTTGTGAAAAAATAAAATGGGCTAAAAATTTTAACTAGTTTTTAACTTTAATTAAATATTTTAATATCTATTTAGAAATGCTCACCACTTATAAAAAGTAAGAAAATTGTTTTAAAATCCCTTGTAGGGTACTTAATGAGTTATTGGTAGGTGAAGTGCGGTAGTTCATTAGGTATTCTACGGGATCATGTTATGCCTTACAGAGGGGTAAGGAATGATAAGGACACAACTCCAAATTTTGACCAGAATTTAATGAAATTGCCCACCAAACTTAGGACACCAAAACTGCCAGAATGGATTCTGCCCAGAAATTCTGGGTACTTCCCTATCTGGCTAGTTATGGTAAAATGGCCATAACTTGAGCCACAAAAGTGATTCAAAAAAGGAAATTAAAGAAGACACATAGAGGAACAACTTTCATGAAGAAAGTTTTATCAAATTGTTACTGTAGAAAGGTCCAATGGAACAGTGAATTTGGACCTCAAATTCTGAAAATTTGAAATAAAACCTAGGAGGCTAGGAATTAAGCTTGGCAATCAATGTGAACAAAAATAAAATGCAAAATGTGGTATATTGGTGAACTTAGGCTCCACAAGTTTATTATAAATCAAAAAGTCAACTTTTGAATGGAGATGGTCAAATGAATAGTAACCACTAAAATATGTGAATGGTAAAGTTGAGTGACCCCAATGATATAGGAAAGGAGTATAATAAATTAGAAAGCTATTGTAATGGTTAATATATAGATAATATAAATAATTGATTTAAATTTTTGGAATTGAGTGACTCTAGGATTTAAGAAAACTTAGCTAAATTTGAAATCCATGAAACATTTAAGGACTATTTGAAATATGAATGATAATGCACCTAAATCATGAAAAAAATAGATAGTTAGGGCTTATGCCTCTTATTGTAGCTAAAGATTTATACTTTGCATAATTAATGGCATATGAGAAACAAAAAAAAATGTTTTGAGTACAATGGTACATGAACACCATTGTTGTGAATTGAGATCAAGAATGAATAATGTAAGGAATATATGAATTATGATGAATGCAAAAACTATATAGAATTGTGATTTAGAAATTTATACTTCTGCTAAGTACAAAATTAAAACGTTATAAATTATAATTGGAACTTATAATGAAATAATAAAATAAGAAGACATATTAATATTTAATGGTACTTATGTGCCCATGTATTATCTAGATACGTGTGTCAGATTAGATAGATTAGCATGCCAATAGGGTATTGTTTTAGCAGTACTGCAAAAGGCTTTATGCCCGCACTCATGGCTTTATACCCGCATTCATGGCTTTACGTCGGCACTCATGGCTTTTATGCCCGATTATGTGTTATCATGGCTTTTTAGCCATTCTGACTGCATACGTGGTTGACGTTCTGCGTCCCATGGTATGACGGCCCGAGGCACCATGGTGTCCAGTGCCAACGACCCGTTATCCAGTTTAGTCAGCCTGTCATAAGTTACTTGGGCAGTGAAATTTGTTAAGAATAATGTGAATTAAATGAATGAATAAGAAAGAAACTATAATTAGTTTTAAAATTTTATTTACTATGAAATGATCTAAACACCTAGGAAATGTTGAGTGAAAGGATAAAAAGATTAGCAAAATAGATATCATTTAAATAAATAATTACAACTGCATCTTCTGAAATAACATGTATAGAAATGTAATATACTAATATATTTCGTATTTTGTATATCACTACAGTAAACTTAGGAAACAATCGATTCCAAAGAATAATATAATATGACAAAAGATAATTAATATTAGGAATTCCATATGAAATGAAAATAATTCCTGATTACGCAAATTAGGTTTTATTTCCATCTGTATTTGTATACATTATTTCTTGTATATTATTGCACCACTAAGCAGTAATGCTTAGCGCGATGGATTTGTTTCCTCGCGCAGGTGCTGAAGGTAAAGCCCAGCGAATACTAAACAGAGATTTTGGAGTTCTAATCTGTAGAGTGTTTAAGGTTGTCACCTCCTCAGCAATGCATATAGATAGGGCCCATATAGGTCATAATTTGTACGTTGTATAAAATGCTTAGTATAGTATTGTAATCTAAATTATGGAATTGTAATTAATTTGTATATTATGTAAATTGTAAATTATGTAATTAATGGAAATTTGAAAACTTTGATATATGAAATGAGCATGAATGAATACGCATTGTAATGAATAAGAATCGAAATGTATGGACACTATCAGAAATGATGAGCATGAATGAGATCTTTATTTGAAAATATTATTGAGATTTTTAAACAGGTAAATATTGAAATACGCCAAACGATAATAAAATAGGAGAAACTCCGCTGGTTTCTCCTTAGAAAAATAATTGATATTAAAATATAACGAGAACAAATTAGTAAAAGAATAAAGTAAGATAAGATAGGGTGCTGTGGCACCGAATGTAGCACGCCATAGTCAGTTACACTATAGTCGGGTGAGAGGTGTTACATATATATTTGTCACACCCTACCCCTCTGTAAGGCATAACATGATCCCGCAGTATACCTAATGAATTACCAACTCCGTCTACTGATAATCCATTAAATACACTACAAGAGATTTTAAAAACTTTTCTTACTTCTTTTACAGTGGTGAGCACTATTTACAGGTGTTAAAAACTTTTGTGAACTGAAGTGAAACAGCTAACTCATTTGGATTATTTGGAATTTCTGTAAAAATTTTGGCAGAGTGCCATCTGTATTTTGGATAAAACAGTTCTTCAGAAAACCTATAAAAAGCACTTCAATAGATTTCCAAATCTCAACTCCAACATATTTCTCAACACAATACATTTCTCAACTCAAATCCACAGTGATTTTTCAAAGACTGAGATAAAAGAGATATAATACAATTTTTACAAGCCAAAATAACTCATAATTATTTTACAACTTCAATGTACAATTTTTATTTACAACTGCTTAAAACCAACAATAATATGTACATACAGTGAACATACATTACATTACAAAATACAAAATATTGGTATACTCATTATACCCGGTAGTCTCTCGCTGGAGGTACTAGCAGCCTAGTCTGCTTTGCCACCTGTCATCTGTCTACTGCGGCGAGAATAAAGCTATCGCTGAGACAATGTCTCAGTGGTGCACAACATTAATCAAATACAATTTAAATCACAATTCATAAGTCATGTAAATAGTGGATACTTAAAACTATAGTTAAATTCAAGACAATAATGTCATAAGGAATTTAACACAATATTACAATAAATCTCAGTAATCAAAACATAGCTAAATTCAAAAGACAGTGAATGTCAATAAGAATTTAAACTCATTTTACACTCTTACAATATGTATCAATAAATCACACACAGCTTTAATCATGTTCCCAAGTTCAATTCATCCCAAAAGCCGATGGCTAATGAGGTATTCAATTCATCCCAAAAGTCAATGACTAATGAGGAATAATATAGCTAGCTAGCAAAAATATGAGTACTCATTCTATTCATCCTCAACAGGCCCACACCTCAACACTTCAGCCAGAGAGGGAATTCAATTCATCCCACTAGACAAGCTAGCGAGGAATACAATCAATGTACATGATAGTTGTGGTTTCAAACCAATTACAGTGCTTTTCAATCAATAAGTATCCATCAAATATCATTCAAACCATTTTCACAACTTAAAACAATAATATGCAAATAGTCATAATTTATTTCAATTGAAAATAATTCGAAAGAAATAGTTGTTGTGCACAAACACAATTTAAAACAATAACATACAATTAATCATATGAAATATTATTCAGAGCAAAATCAGTTGAAAACTAGTTGTGCACAAACCTCTGATAACTGTCTCTTGGTCGGGACTCAGTGTTTCCTTCCCTTTTCCTGATTCTTTGGTAACTGAGAAACACAATTTGAAGTGTTTCAGTACTAAATTAAACTATCTCTAACGATAATGTTCGATAAGTAATTCACTGAAGGCTATTATTTGCTCAATCACCTAATATACCGACCCTCGATGCGTTTTAGGTAAATTAGGTTTTAGTGTCATTAATATGTCACATTCGATAGGGTTTTAGGGTTGGTACATTTTACCAAACTCATTTCCTTGTTTAGTGCATTTTCTTGCAATTTGCTGGGTTCCGGGATACTAGTTTGACCTAGCCGGACGACCTAGTTTCCTCAGTTTTCGGGTTTCGGTCAAAACTACAAACTTGTAGATCTATGTCTTACGGAACGCAGGGCAAAATTTTAGGTCATTCTGAGTTAAGTAGACCAAGTTATGGTCATTATACTATTGCTGGTCAAATGGCATCAAATTAGGTCAATTTTAGGTCAATTTGGTCAACTTTGGTTCGGCCAGTTTTTGGACCCCAACTTGTGCAAGCTTTTTGACTTACTTCTGGTCATTTCTGGGCTTTGGTGTCTTCATAAGACTTGTAGGTATGGGTCTTAAATATTCATGGTTAAAATTTCAGGTCAATTGGACCTGTTTTGAGTGAGTTATGGCCTAAATACTAACTGCTGCCCAATTGGTCAATTTTCAGGTCTCAATTGCACCTAATCCGAATTGGTCATTTTTCATATCACCTTGCAAGCAGAATTTTGGTAAGCTTTCTCAATGAAAGTTGGCAAATTTTGTGCCTAGTTTTACCTCCAATTGGTTTCATAACAATTGAGGTTACACATTTAAAGTTATAGGCTAAAATGCATACTGCCCTTAATTACCTTGCTTAAACATACATCAATGACACATTTACCTTACTATATGTTCACTTCCCTTACCAATTCTGTTTTGGTACATTACCAAAACCATATACCACTTCACTTTAAAGTCACTTTGGGCAGATTACAATTATCCTCAATACACCAATTAAAACTCAAATTTACAAAGTCTAAGTACAATCACATATAAACCTAAACATTACTAATTCTTACATACACTTTACACAATCACTCTATATACATATCCATCAATCCTCAATGTCAATATTCTGCCAATACCTTCATAAACACATACATTTATCCAAGAGTCCCAACGCTGCCGAAAATCTTCACCATGCCAAAGTGTCCTACAATTCATCAATTTCCATTCCAAGTGCACAATCACCATATACATGTGGAATAATTTACTAGGATATTAAATCACCCTAATCAACATCATTTCTCATCAAATATATGTATAAATATTTCCTTAAACACATAACTCCATGGCTGTCTAAAATGAACATATCAATAACTCCTCAAACTTGAAAATTTTCTTCACAAATCCAACACCCATAACATGTACACAAAGTTTAACAAAACAATATTCAAAAAATGTAAACTTACCTATGGTTGGAGCTTGCTAAACCTTGATTAAACTTCTTGATTTTGGTATCAAGCTCTTCCTTATGATGTGTAGACAATCTTTAATGAAGAAACCTAAGTGATTGGAAGTGAAATGAGGGGGTTAGATGAGCTTGAGAGAAAACGGCAATGGTGGATTTCTAATCCTTCAATTCGGCATGGTTGAGAGCATTTGGAGAAGATGAAGTTTCAGCTTGTTTAATGGAATTACAGCTGCCCCATTATGTTTTTATTTTATTCCTTTAGTGGCCCACTCACTCAATTAATCATATAATATGTTAAATTCCCACTTATTCCACATTAAACCCTTAATTCTTGCTATTCACTTTAGGTACCACCAAATTAATTTTTCATTTTATTTTCTAAGTGTAATATCATTTATTTTTAATTGACATTTAGGTCAAAAGACAATTCGGGATGTCAAATGACCATAATGCCCCTATTCGGGTTACATTCCCGATTTTTCGGTAACACCGAGTTTTGTCTGTTTTTCGATTTCTCACTTTTCTTTGTACTAATTATTTAATTTTTCTTTGATCTTACTAATGATATTTATTCTTCAATAAGGGTCTATTTAAGTCCTAAAAATGTTTTCCAGGGTTCCTCCTGTGATCCAGTCGATCATCCACGCCGTGACTTCCTGCAAGTGCCACCCATCGCTAGGGTTTTCGGCTCGCTTAACTTGGTTACATTTCTTTGCTATTATTTTTCCTTTGTTTTTCTTGTATTTTATTTTCTTGTATTATATTATTTTATGTCTCCTCACTCATAACGAAGTGTAGTTCTAGGCATCCTAGCTGTCCGGACAACATTGGTCACCGAGCAAGAGAACGCACTCAGAACTTAGGGTGTTACAATTCTCCCCTTAAATAAATTTCGTCTCAAATTTTACCGGCATTAGTCTCTAAACAGTGTGGGTGCTATCTCCTCATATCCTCTTCACGTTCCCAAGTAGCTTCTCGTGAATGATGGTTCCACAACACTTTAACCAGGTGTATCTGTTTATTCCTCAGCTGCTTCACCTCATATGCCAGAATTTCTATGGGTTCTTCCTCATATGATAGGTTTGGATTTACCTCAATCTCTTCAACTGATAGTACATGAGATGGGTCGAATCTGTACCTCCTTAACATGGATACATGGAAGACACTGTGTATCTTTGCTAGCTCTGGAGGTAATGCCAACCGATATGCCAGAGGACCCACTCTTTCCAGAACCTCATATGGTCCGATGAAACGAGGACTCGCTTTCTTTCTCGCCAAATCTCATAATCCTCTTCCAAGGAGAAACTTTGAGGAATACCTTATCACCCACTGCATATTCAATATCTCTTCTTTTCAAATCAACATAGGACTTCTGACGGTCTGATGCAGCCTTGAGTCTATCTCTAATCAATCTGATCTTTTCCTCTGTCTGCTGAACAATTTCTGGCCCAATCATCTTCCTTTCACCTACTTCATCCCAACATAAGGGAGTTCTGCACTTTCTGCCATACAAAGCTTCATATGGAGGCATCCCAATGCTTGATTGGTAGCTGTTGTTATAAGCAAATTCAATCAAAGGCAAGTGTGTATCCCAACTACCTTCAAATTCAATCACACAAGCCCGTAGCATATCCTCCAATATTTGAATAACCCTTTCAGACTGGCCATCTGTCTGTGGGTGGAATGCTGTGCTGAAGTTCAATCTAGTTCCTAGGGCTCTCTGAAGACTACCCCAGAATCTAGAAGTGAACCTAGGATCTCTGTCAGACACAATTGATACTGGCACTCCATGCAATTTTACAATCTCATATATGTACAATCTGGCCAATCTTTCCATGCTATAGTCCATCCGAACTGGCAAAAAGTGAGCAGACTTGGTCAATCTGTCAACTATAACCCATACTGCATCATGACTACTCTGTGTCCTTGGAAGTCCTGTAACAAAATCCATAGATATTCGTTCCCATTTCCACTGCAGTGCATCGACAAAGGATGTAACAAACCACTGAACTTGATGTTCTGCCTTTACTTGCTGACAAGTTAGGCATTTGGAAACAAATTCAGCTATATCTCTCTTCATACCCATCCACCAGTAGTGCACTTTCAGCCCTCTGTACATTTTAGTTTCACCAGGGTGCATAGCAAATGGAGACTCATGTGCTTCCTTCATAATGATCTGTCTCAATTCCACATCATTAGGAACGCACATTCTGCCCTGATGTAGCAATAAACCATCATCTCTCAGAGAGAATTTAGGTTTCTTGCCCTGCTGGACTTCTTTCAGTAGCTTCTGATACTTTTTATCACTCTAAGCAGCCATTCTGATCTGATCAATCAACACTGGCTGTACATGCCATGCAACTACTGTCTGTCCCTCATCATCAATCTCTAAACTGGCATGCTGTGCTTTTAACTCATATACCATGGACATGGGAGAAACTCTGAGACTTGCCATAGTCTTGCGACTTAAGGCGTCAGCCACCACATTTGCTTTCCCTGGCTGATAGTCTATTAAGCAATCATAATCTTTAATGAGTTCTAACCATCTCCTCTGCCTCAAATTCAATTCCTTCTGGGTGCCTAAGTACTTCAAGCTCTTGTGATATGTGTAAATGTAACATTTCTCCCCATACAAATAGTGTCTCCAGATCTTCAGAGCAAAAACAATAGCTGCTAACTCCAGGTCATGTGTTGGGTAATTCCTCTCATGCGGTTTCAGCTGGCGTGATGCATAAGCAATGACATTCCGATCTTGCATCAGTACACAGCCTAACCCATTGTGAGAAGCATCACTATAAACTGTGTATTCTTTACCTGGAGTAGGTAAAGTGAGGACTGAGCTTCACCAAACACCTCTTCAACTCATCAAAACTCACGACATTTATCTGTCCACCGAAATTTTACATCTTTCCGGCGCTTTGGTCAGTGGAGAAGATACCATAGAAAATCCCTTCAGATACCGATGGTAATATCCATAAACCTAAAATCGTGAATTTCTATGATGTTCTGGCGGTTTCCAATTAAGGATAGCTTCTACCTTGGAATCTACCTTGATCCCTTGGTGACACAACATGTCCCAAAAGGAAATTTCTTTCACCAAAATTCACATTTTGACAACTTGGCGTATAGTTGTTTCTCCCTTAAAGTTTGCGGTATAATCCATGGATGTCTATCATGCTCCTCTGCATTCCTTGAATATATCAAAATGTCATCAATAAACACCACCACAAATTGATCAAGATATGGTCCAAGATAGTGTTCATCGATCCATAAGAGCACTGGAGCATTTGTTAACCCAATGGCATTACTAGAAACTCATAGTGGCCATACCGAAGTTCAAAGCAGATTTTGGAATACTCTGCTCTTGCACCTTCAACTGATAATAACCAGATCGCAAATCAATTTTGGAGAATACAGCTGCACCCTTCAACTGATCAAACAGATCATCAATGCGAGGCAATGGATATCTGTTCTTTATTGTCACCTTAATCATCTGCCTGTAATCTATACATAAGCGGAGTGTACAGTCCTTCTTCTTAACGAGCAACACTGGTGCTCCACAAGGTGAGACACTAGGGGGGATGAAGCCCTTTTCAAGTAGTTCTTGCAACTGTATCTTCAACTCCTTCAACTCTGCTGGTGCCATTCTGTATGGCGTTATAGAGATTGGATCCACACTAGGCATAACATTAATTTCAAATTGCACTTCTCTTTCGGAGGTAATCGCAATTCATCAGAAACACATCCGAAAGTCATGTATCGTAGGGATGTCCTTCAATGCCGACTCCCACTTGGGTGTCTACCACATGTGCCAAGTAGGCTTCACACCCTTTCTCGATCAATTTTCCGGCTAGTGCAATTAAATGATGTTTGATGGCAATAATCGCTTTCCCATATATTACCACATCACTGCATCGAGGAAGGCCAAAAGTGACTGCCTTTCACTACAGTCAATCATGGCATGATGCCTAGCTAACCAATCCATGCCCAAGATGATATCATAATCTCTGAAAGGCATTTCAATGAGATCGGACAGAAAAGTGTGTCCTTGGATCACCAAAGGACAATCTCTATACATTCTATTAACCCTGAATTCCTGTCCTAACGGACTTGTTACTAGCACCTCAAAGTCCATTTTTGCACATGGAACAGCAATGCAATCAATGATGCTAGCACTCACATAAGAATGGGTAGAGCCCGGATCAAATAACACAAACACATTTTGGTTAAAAGTTGAGAAGGTACCAGCCACAACATCAGATGTCTTGGCCTCTTCCCTCTGTCTCATTGCATACATTCTGATTGGAGCACTGTCTTGCTCTGATTGTTTCATTGTGCCTTGGCTGCCTGCTGGGCTACCTCTACCCCTGCCTCTACCTCTGCTAGGTGGTTATGAACTTCTAGTGACAGGGCTTTGAACTGACCCTTCTGCAGTAGTAGGAGGTGGTCCAACTCTGCGACTACTGGTGCAATCCTTGGCAAAGTGTCCTGTGCCTCCACAGTTATAACACCTCCAATAGCCTTATAGCATATCCCACCATGATTTTTTCCACAAGTTTCTCATTGGCGGGGAGGGTAGGAACTTCTGCATCACGACTGGATAGGGAGGTTTCTCGTCCCGAATATCTTCCCCTACTGCACTTCTTGCCACCTCCGCCATGTCCCCATAGTTCTTCCTCTTCCTAGTATGACCACCGGAACTCGTTTCACCGACTTTCCTCTTTATCTGTCTTCTCCGATTTCTTTTTCTCAGAGCGTCTCAATCTCAATTCTTTCCAACTCTAGGGCTTGAGAAATAAGTTCGTAGAAGTTAGTGTGTTTGAAGCCGACTACTTGTACTGACATCGGGCTTCAAGCCGCTTTCAAACCTCTTGCATCTCTCCCCTGGTAGAGAGTAGACTCACCGCATAATGGCTAAGGTGGGAAAATTCCTTTCATACTCACCACCGATCTGCTCCCTATTTCGGACTTAGGAACTCTTGCAGCTCCGGTCTACATAAGCATCGTGACATATTTCTATCCGAATTCCCGAGAAAGTCATTCCAGTCAAGACTGCAGTTCTACTGCACTATGGGGAATGGTTTTCCACCAATCATAAGCATCCCCCTGTAACAAGGACACTGAGTATTCAAATCTGAGCTCCTCTATGCAATGCAGTTTCTTGAATACCCTATCCATCCTCTCTAACCACTGTTCAGCTTCTAGATGATCTACTGTCCCCTTAAACTCTGTAGCCCCATATTTCAACAATTTATCATACTGCCTGGTAGGAGACTATAGTTGTACCACTAGTGTCTGTATTGGGACTTGAGTAGGTACATTACCAACCATTTGTTGGAACATTGCAAATCATTCGAGCTTAATCGAGTAGGAAATCATGCAGATGCAGGTGGTGCAATGAACCACTAACATTATGTAGGCACAGGGCATCCCCTTGCACCTCGGCCTCAATAGATTGATCGATTGAACGATCACCCTCTTCCATAGTCAATGCGAGGATTTTAGATCTCCTGAACAAATAACACAAGGAGATTTCCTCCCATTAGTGCATTTTTATAATGTAATGTACTATATGTATCAAACAATGATATTGAGCAGTTGTATTATGAAGAAAGAATATTCAAGTAACAGGTGAAAACAAAATTTAAAACTTTGCTCTGATACCACTAAAACATGTCACACGCTACCCCTCTGTAAGGCATAACATGATCCCGTAGTATACCTAATGAATTACCAACTCCGTCTACTGATAATCCATTAAATACACTACAAGGGATTTTAAAAACTTTTCTTACTTCTTTTACAGTGGTGAGCACTATTTACAGGTGTTAAAAACTTTTGTGAACTAAAGTGAAACAGCTAACTCATTTGGATTATTTGGAAATTCTGTAAAAATTTTGGCAGAGTGCCATCTGTATTTTGGATAAAACAGTTCTTGTAAAACCTCAGAAAAACACTTCAATAGATTTCCAAATCTCAACTCCAACATATTTCTCAACACAATACATTTCTCAACTCAAATCCACAGTGATTTTTCAAAGACTGAGATAAAAGAGATATAATACAATTTTTACAAGCCAAAATAACTCATAATTATTTTACAACTTCAATGTACAATTTTTATTTACAACTACTCAAAACCAACAACAATATGTACATACAGTGAACATACATTACATTACAAAATACAAAATATTGGTATACTCATTATACCCGGTAGTCTCTCGCTGGAGGTACTAGCAGCCTAGTCTGCTGCCCTGTCTGTCTGTCTACCTGCGACAGCAATAAAAAGCTATCGCTGAGACAATGTCTCAGTGGTGCACAACATTAATCAAATACAATTTAAATCACAATTCATAAGTCATGTAAATAGTGGATACTTAAAACTATAGTTAAATTCAAGACAATAATGTCATAAGGAATTTAACACAATATTATAATAAATCTCAGTAATCAAAACATAGCTAAATTCAAAAGACAGTGAATGTCAATAAGAATTTAAACTCATTTTACACTCTTACAATATGCATCAATAAATCACACACAGCTTTAATCATGTTCCCAAGTTCAATTCATCCCAAAAGCCGATGGCTAATGAGGTATTCAATTCATCCCAAAAGTCAATGACTAATGAGGAATAACATAGCTAGCTAGCAAAAATATGAGTACTCATTCTATTCGTCCTCAATAGGCCCACACCTCAACACTTCAGCCAGAGAGGGAATTCAATTCATCCCACTAGACAAGCTAGCGAGGAATACAATTAATGTACATGATAGCTGTGGTTTCAAACCAATTATAGTGCTTTTTAATCAATAAGTATCCATCAAATATCATTCAAATCATTTTTCACAACTTAAAACAATAATATGCAAATAGTCATAATTTATTTCAATTGAAAATAATTCGAAAGAAATAGTTATTATGCACAAACACAATTTAAAACAATAACATACAATTAATCATATGAAATATTATTTAGAGTAAAATCAGTTGAAAACTAGTTGTGCACAAACCTCTGATAACTGTCTCCTGGTCTGGACTCAGTGTTTCCTTCCCTTTTCCTGAGTCTTTGGTAACTGAGAAACACAATTTGAAGTGTTTCAGTACTAAATTAAATTGTCTCTAACGATAATGTTCGATAAGTAATTCACTGAAGGCTATTATTGGCTCAATCACCTAAGATACAGACCCTCGATGCGTTTTAGGTAAATTAGGTTTTAGTGTCATTAATATGTCACATTCGATAGGGTTTTAGGGTTGGTACGTTTTACCAAACTCATTTCCTTGTTTAGTGCATTTTCTTGTAATTTGCTGGGTTTCGGGATACTAGTTTGACCTAGCCGGACGACCTAGTTTCCTCGGTTTTCAGGTTTCGGTCAAAACTACAAACTTGTAGATCTATGTCTTTACGGAACGTAGGGCAAAATTTTAGGTCATTCTGAGTTAAGTAGACCAAGTTATGGTCATTATACTATTGCTGGTGAAATGGCATCAAATTAGGTCAATTTTAGGTCAATTTGGTCAACTTTGGTTCGGCCAGTTTTTGGACCCAAACTTGTGCAAGCTTTTTGACTTACTTCTGGTCATTTCTGGGCTTTGGTGTCTTCATAAGACTTGTAGGTATGGGTCTTAAATATTCATGGTTAAAATTTCAGGTCAATTGGACCTGTTTTGAGTGAGTTATGGCCTAAATACCAATTGCTGCCCAATTGGTCAATTTTCAGGTCTCAATTGCACCAAATCCAAATTGGTCATTTTTCATATCACCTTGCAAGCAGAATTTTGGCATGCTTTCTCAATGAAAGTTGGCACATTTTGTGCCTAGTTTTACCTCCAATTGGTCTCATACCAATTGAGGTTACACATTTAAAGTTATAGGCTAAAATGCATACTGCCCTTAATTACCTTGCTTAAACATACATCAATGACACATTTACCTTACTATATGTTCACTTCCCTTACCAATTCTGTTTTGGTACATTACCAAAACCATATACCACTTCACTTTAAAGTCACTTTGGGCAGATTAAAATTATCCTCAATACACCAATTAAAACTCAAATTTACAAAGTCTAAGTACAATCACATATAAACCTAAACATTACTAATTCTTACATACACTTTACACAATCACTCTATATACATATCCATCAATCCTCAATGTCAATATTCTGCCAATAACTTCATAAACACATACATTTATCCAAGAGTCCCAAGGCTGCCGAAAATCTTCACCATGCCAAAGTGTCCTACAATTCATCAATTTCCATTCCAAGTGCACAATCACCATATACATGTGGAATAATTTACTAGGATATTAAATCACCCTAATCAACATCATTTCTCATCAAATATATGTATAAATATTTCCTTAAACACATAACTCCATGGCTGTCCAAAATGAACATATCAATAACTCCTCAAACTTGAAAATTTTCTTTACAAATCCAACACCCATAACATGTACACAAAGTTTAACAAAACAATATTCAAAAAATGTAAACTTACCTATGGTTGGAGCTTGCTAAACCTTGATTAAACTTCTTGATTTTGGTATCAAGCTCTTCCTTATGATGTGTAGACAATCTTTAATGAAGAAACCTAAGTGATTGGAAGTGAAATGAGGGGGTTAGATGAGCTTGAGAGAAAACGGCAATGGTGGATTTCTAATCCTTCAATTCGGCATGGTTGAGAGCATTTGGAGAAGATGAAGTTTCAGCTTGTTTAATGGAATTACAGCTGCCCCATTATGTTTTTATTTTATTCCTTTAGTGGCCCACTCACTCAATTAATCATATAATATGTTAAATTCCCACTTATTCCACATTAAACCCTTAATTCTTGCTATTCACTTTAGGTACCACCAAATTAATTTTTCATTTTATTTTCTAAGTGTAATATTATTTATTTTTAATGGACATTTAGGTCAAAAGACAATTTGGGATGTCAAATGACCATAATGCCCCTGTTCGGGTTACATTCCCGATTTTTCGGTAACATCGGGTTTTGTCTGTTTTTCGATTTCTCACTTTTCTTTGTACTAATTATTTAATTTTTCTTTGATCTTACTAATGATATTTATTCTTCAATAAGGGTCTATTTAAGTCCTAAAAATGTTTTCCAGGGTTTCCCGCAGTCCAGGGCCAGTCAACGGTCCATGCCGTGACTTCCCGGTGCGGTCACCCATCGCTAGGGTTTTCGGCTCGCTTAACTTGGTTACATTTCTTTGCTATTATTTTTCCTTTGTTTTTCTTGTATTTTCTTTTCTTGTATTATATTATTTTATGTCTCCTCACTCATAACGAAGTGTAGTTCTAGGCATCTCACTGGTCACCGGAGCAGCAGAACGCACTACCGAACTTAGGGGTGTTACAATATTGATGAGATAACAAAACAATTAAAGGTATGTAAGGTTGTGCAATGAGACTGATTCTAAACAGCTTGCATCCAAAGTATTCAATTGGCTATAACTTGAACTATGTTACTTCAATTGGTGTAAGGTGAATTGGAGATGAAATTTAAGACCCAAAGCCACATTTTTTATGAAGAGACCCTGCCCAGAAAACCAACTTAAAGTGACCTAAAATCTGCATAAATCCAGGTAACCCAAATTCTGGACCTGGAAATTGACCTTATGAACAATGCTTGTTCAAATGGTCATAACTTTGTACCGAGAGGTTCAAATGACCTGATTCTTAAATCCCTGGAAAGCTTAGACAATGTAGAACAACTTTCATGAAGAATAGAAACCCAAATTCTGACCCTAACCAATTCAAATTACTAACAAAATTTAGGTTATCAAAACTACTAGAACCAAAATCGGCCCAGAAAATCTGGGAATAGATCAATCTGGCCAGTTATGGTTAAAATGCTATAACTTGGGCTACAAAACTCTAAATGGAGTGATTCAAAAAGAGAATTAAAGAAGACACATTAAATAACAACTTTAATGAAGAAATTTTAGCCAAACTTCTACTGTAGATTGGTTCAATGGAATAGTAAACCCAAGTGACCAAATCTAAATTTTGAAAATTTCTTCCAATGAGCTTTGAATTGAAATTGGCAACTAATGCCAACAAATGTAAAATCTAAAATGTGGTATTTTGATGGAATTAGAACTTTCATACCTATTAATTATGAAAGAGTCAATATCTTTGCATGAATAGTAAGATGAATAGTAACCACCAAACATCAAATGCAAAGAATTAAACCATTAACTTTGTTAACATGCCCTAGTATGCCTAGTATAATTGGTTTGGATAGGTTGACATGCCAATAGGGTTTCGATTTGCAGTACTGCCTATGACTTTATGTCACTCCATGATTTATGGCTCTTGTGGCCATTTTGTGATATTATGGCTTTTGGCCATTTTGATACACTTGACATACTTGGCCTTGAGCCTAATGATTATTATGGCTTGTTAGTCGTTCTGTTGCACACCTGGAGACACTTTGTGACCGATGGTGTGACGACCCGAGGTACTTGGTACCTAGTGCTAGTTTACGTATTTATTGTCACACCCTACTCCTCTATAAGATGTAATATGATCCCGTAGTATACCTAATGAATTACCGTACTTCGCCTACCGATAACCCATTAGATATACTATAAGAGATTTAAAAACAATTTTTGTGAAATTTAAATCATCGATTAAATTATGGTATTATAAATTTTTTTTCAAAATTTTGGCAAAGTGCCGGCTGTATTTTGAGAAAACAATTCTTCAAACCTGAAAAAGAAAACACTCCTCATCTCAAATACAACTCCAATAAACTTCATTTCATCTCACAACTCAATCTCAATAATTAAGTCATTTCATTTTCAAACCAACCTCATCATAAAAGAAACATTTCATTAATTACAAGACTCAAAAATTAATATTACAAAATTATTCAGGTAAATGAAACCTCAAATTTACATTTACAATAATTTACATTTAATTACATACCAAAATATTTTACAAGAGTTTTTATACAACTGCTCAAATAATTTACATACATATTATTACATGCATACATCAAAACCTGTGTACATGGGTATACCTATGATAAACCTGGAGCTGATCTGACAGTCTTCAAAGAAACTTACTCAACTGTTCTATGCTCTTTTCACCTGTGACAGCATACAAAGCTATCACTGAGTGGTGAACTCAGTGGTGCACAACTATAATTTAAAACATAGTACAATATATATTGACAAAATTTACAACAATAAATTTGGAAATCTAAATACTCATCAAATTCCAAAACTCAAAATATTCATTGCCAATAATATAAATCATTTATATAAAATGACTTTGATCATGAAATTCAATTTATCAAATCATAACTAACCATTTAAGGTAATTCCAACAATTCATTGGAAATTAAGATTAATTCCAACAAAATCAATTATACATAAATCATAATTGAAATCACAATTTTTTACTATTCAAAAACCATTCTTTATCTCAAAAACCATTATTTATCTCACTAACTGTGCAAGACTAATCCAAAAGGGCCATCTTTGAGGTAATTCTAACTCCATATGGTCGGGGAGGTCAAATCGGATTCTAACTCCCTATGGTCGGGCAGGTCGAATCATCGTGCACAGTACACATCACAATAATGAATCTTCCGAAAGGGCCATAACATAAAACTTAGATCTAACAGCTAATAAGAGGAGAATCTAAGCCTGTGCACGTACTATGATAATCAAAACACAACTAACTCCATTGTCTTCTCAACAAATAAGAGAGACGGGTAATAACCTAGTCAAGCATCTATAGTGAGATATAAAACAATATCACAATCCTTTTAGCGAGCATAAATCACAATACAATTCAATTCAAAGTCAATTCCAATATCTAATAATTTTTATGCTCATCACAATTCAAATCATAAATTTGCATTTTTCCATGCAAATTGCCCATCACAATTAAAAACATGTTCTATCACAATTTTCCAAAACATAATTCATTCAATCCATAACAATGCTTAATACTTGTGGAAATACCATTTTACAAAGCTAAATTCATACAAACTATAACAATTTCAATAATCATTGACTTAAATCCAATGCTTGTTAAACAAAATACATACGAAAAATATGTCATTTAATCATATGAAATATTCAGAATAAAATCAATTAAAAACTAGTTGTGCACAAACCTGATTTGAGTCACTTCTAGGCCTTGACTCAATGTTCTTTATGCTTTTCAATATCCTTATCAACTGAAATATACAATTTAAAGTGTTTCAGTACTCAATGAATTTGTTTCCAACCATAAAATCCAATATCTAAATTTTCTTAGTACTATTCCCTTCAATTCATTTCATTAGTCAACTTGTAATGTTGACCCTTGATACACTCTAAGTGAGTCGATTCTAATATTACCAATATGTCACATTTTATAGCCCTTTAGTGTTGGTATATGTTACCAATTTCATTTTCAAGTGTATTGCATTTTATTGCAATTTACCGGATTTCGGTGTACTATTTTGACCTAGCCGGACAACCTAGTTTCCTTAGTTTTCGGGTTTCGGTCCAAACTACAAACTTGTAGGTCTATGTCTTATTGCACGTATGGCAAAATTTCAGGTCATTATGATTTGTGTAGACCAAGATATGATCAATTTACCAATGCTGGACAGAATGCACTAAAATGGTAGGCTTAGGTCATTTTTAGGTCATTTTCACTTCGGCCAGTTTTGGTACCCAAACTTGTGCAAGCTATTTGGCTTGGTTCTGGACATTTCTGGGCTTTGGAATCTTCATAAGAATTTTATATCTATGTCTAAACTATTCATGGTAAAAATTTCAGGTCATTTGGACCTATTTTGAGTGAGTTATGGCCAAAACACTAATTGCTGCCCAAATGGTCAATTTTCAGGCTTTCAAGTCACTAATCCGAATTTGGTCATTTTTCAAGTCACCTTCTAGACAGAATTTAGGTAAGCTTCCTTCATGAAAGTTCGCGCATTTTGTGCCTAGTTTTACCTCCAATTGGTCTCATACCAATTGGAGTCACGCACTTAAGGTTCTAAGCTAAAATATACACTGCCCTATTACACATTGTTCATCACTTACCAATTACACATTCTATACTTACCAAGTTAACCTTTCATGCCAATTCTGATTTGGTACCATACCATTAGCACACATTACATCACATTTTGGTCATTTTGGGCAGCTTGTAACCATTCTCAATACACATATTATAACTCAGAATTTTCAAAGTCCAATTACAACAATTTAACCATATGAACATACCTCATTTACATGTCTAAATCCAAACAATTATACACATACACATGCTACCACCATAAGCACCATAATTCAATAATATTTCATGAACTTAAACACTTCAATCTTCTTCATGAGGCTACCACAAGTTTACACATACCCATCAACTTCCATTTTCACTTTTTAAGCTTACAAATCAAACTTTACACATGGAATTCAACTTCAATACAATTAAACATTTAAATCAACATCCAAACAACCATTTACATGCAAGGGCAAGCTGTTCATGGTGAGATTTCATGGCTGCCAAAATGCTCCATCACCAATAATTCATTAAACCTCAAATTTCTTCCATAATTCAACTCACCCAAAGCTCAAAACAAGATCTAATGAAAGAAAATGGGGAGATTAAGCACTAACCTCAACTTGAGCTTCACAAATCCATGGAATTTCCTCTTTTTTTTGCTGCCCACATATTGCTCATGGTGTGAGGACCACTTTTAATGAAGGGAGTTTGAAGAAATATGGCTTGAATCATGGTAGATTTGAGCTTATGCATGAATGGCCATGGAGGAAGCTTGGAGGAAAATCACATTCGGCAAAGAAAAAGAATGAAGAAGAAGAAGAATCTTTTAGTGGAAAAATCTGTCCTAGTGGTCCTTATATACTTCACTAATGCCCCACTAATCACAATTAAAAATTTGATTAATTTAAGATTCCTTTAATTGCAATTATGCCCTCCAATTCCCTTAAATTACATATTATTTTGAATTTCATTTTTCATTAAATTTTCAAAATATAATACCACTTATTTTTCATGGACATTTAGGTCAAAAGTCAACTCTAGGTGTCAAATGACCAAAATGCCCCTCTTCGGGTCAAATTCAGACTTTTTCGGTAACACCGATTTAATCCTTATCCCGCCGATTTTTTTAAATTTTTGTTTTCAATTGTACTAACTTACTAATTTTTCTTTAACATTTCCAATGTCAATTATACCTCATTAGACTTTTAATTATGTCCCGAAAATATTTTCTCAGGTTCCCCACAGTCCAGGGCTAGTCAACGATCATCGCCGTAACTTCCCAGTGCGGTCACCCATCGCTACGGGTTCTGCTTAACTTAGTCACATTTTATCTCTTTTATTTTTTTCTTAATTTTTCTTATCACATTTTTCATTATTTTATACTTCCTCACTGTCACTACAGTATAGTTCCAGACATTCCGACTTTCTGGGGCAGACATTAGCTGTCGAGACAGTAGGACGTACGGACTACGAAATTTAGGATGTTACATTTATCTAGTCTAGTCAACTGGTATAGGTTACTTAGGCAATAAAAATAAGTCTTAAAGATTTGTAACCATGAAATGAACATAAAAGTCATAAAATTAAGGATATTACAAACAATTATAAAAATTTTCATTTTGGATAAATTAATAGTATAATTTCTTGTATTTATTTATTTAGTTTATTTTTATTTTATATTGGCACCACTAAGATGTTTTGCTTAGCGTGTCGCTGTTTGCCACACGTAGGTACTAGAGATACTGAGTGAGAGCCTAGTAGACCATAGACTGGAAGTCTAATTCTGATCTGCATTGTGTCCAGTGTTACCTCATCCAGCAGTGCACTTGGTAGAATTACTAGGCTTTGTTTTGTATTTTTGCATTTTGTACTAGACCATAATTTTTATCTTGTGAATGATAAACTCATGTACTTACACACTGATGTAATTAGTTGTAAATTTTGTTTATAAATAAAATTTGGGTATTTCTTCATGAAATTGAGCTTAAGTATGTGATGAATGAAATGTATGAAATCCAGTTTGAGAATATTGGGAATTAATGAAATTGTATTGATGTTCATTGGAGTTGATGATATAATATGTCTATTGGGAGTGTTTTAACAGGTTCCGAAGAACTGTTTTCTCAATTTTTAGCCGGCACTCTGTTGGATTTTCTATAAAATTTTTCAAAATTTCAAATTAAATCAAAATTTCAATAAATGGCATAAACCTCACTTAGAGGCTTTTGAATAAATAAATCAAGAACTAAATTGAAATAAGATGAGATAAGGTGCTCCAGCACACTGTGTGACATACTTTGCTTAGCTACACTATAGACGGGTGAGGGGTGTCACATTTGGAATTTCATATGTATTTATATGAGTGAGATTAAATTGATGATTTGAATGAGAATATGAGAATGAAAATATTTATAAAATTGTTTTTCAATCAGGAGGGAACTTGTCAAAATACTAATAAATTAGGGTAAACTCCGTCGGTTTATCCGATAAATAAATTAGACCGAATTTGATAAAATTAAATGTTATTATTAGGAAATGTTATAAGATAAATTAAGACGCTCTGACACCGGGTGTGGCATGCCTCGCTCGGCTACACTATAGATGGGTAAGGAGTGTCACACTTGTAAAATATTTCAATATTAGAAATTGAATATATTGTTGATTAATCTTAAATTTAAATAATTTAATATCATAGTTCTTTACATAATTAATTACGTTAAACTTATTTCACATTAGAATTTTAGATGATGATTTGAGAACATAGTGAACTTTCAATTCTAAATCTAATGTGGAATAAGTGCTAGCATAATTAATTATTATATAGGATATTTATGCATATGAATGTAGGATTTATTGCATATTGTCTCATATTAGTTTATATTTATATATCAATATGAAAATCTCATACGTCCCTAAAGAGTAAGAGACTCTTAATTTGCCCATTACCTATTGGGGCAATAAATTGTTTACTACTATATTTACTCTTAACTAAGTGTCATCTAAATTAGTTACTACAACTCCATATGCATATGGACTCATAGAAAACCCAACTTAAGTGTTACTAAACCTTAAGGGTGTGCTATTTTTGTTCACAATCCTTCCCATAAATATGGAAAATTTGGTCTAAGGGGAAAGAAATGTATCCTTATAAGATACTTAGAACAATCAAAAGGACATGTATTTATAAGTGAACAAGACAGTGACATGTAACTGAATTTAAATCATGAGATTTACATTCTTAAAGAATGAATTTTCTTGACAGGGAGAGATAGGTCAAGATCTATCTTTATATGAAATTATGGACTAGATCGCTTCCGCTATACAAATCCAAATGGATTATTTTCCAAGTGGGAGTATTCAATTGACAATGAAACAAATTTTAATTGCCATCAATATAAAACCTATAGAGAATCCAGTGTATATAGCTAGTCTAAGTGGGAATAACATAAACATTGACGAGTCAATTATTAATCTCAATCACGGCAATCGAGTTATATGGATGTTTCCCATCTTCATTTTGAGATTGAAGGGGAAATATTTATAATTACTCCATAATATAAAGAAAAAGGTGATAATAAGTATATCCCTCATATGCCCTGCCAAGGATGAATGGCCTTATATGCCTTACTAAGAATGAATGAATTAAGGCTGTAACACCCTCATTGTAGCCATTTCGTACATTTTACTGTTCTGGTGACCGGTGTCGGTTCAGACAGCTAGAATGTCTAGAACTATATCTAGACTAGAGTGAGGAGTCATAAATAACTCAAATAATAGTAAGAAAAATTTAGAAATAAATTTTAGAAATAAAACACAACCAAGTTAAATGAGCCAGTGCCCTATCGATGGGTGACCTAATGGGAAATTTCTGTCTTCATAGCTAGAAGCCCTAAACTCGAGGAAAAATTTGTGAAATAATTTTTAGGACTCTAGAGAAGAGTCATTGAGGTTTTGATGGCATTAGAATGCCAATAAACTGCTTAGAAAAATTTTTAGAACGGTATAAACAATTTTAGTCTGTTAAGCAAAACGAAGGGCATTTTGGTCATTTTGTCTTTAGAGATGATTTTTGGCTAACTTATCCAGTTAAATAAATAATTTATATAACATAAAATATGAATAAATATTACTAAAAATTTAATTGAAATTGAGTAGAAAAGAAAAAGGAAAGAAAATGAATTAGATTAGAATTTTGACATCACTATGATGTCATTAAAACACTTCCACTCAATCACATTGTGACACATGTTTATAAACCCAATTAAAAAAGTAAAATGGGTAGAAAAGTGAAAAGAAAAACTAAACTCTTCTTCCTCCCATAGCCCAGTCGAAATCCCTCTCCAACCCCAATCTACCATTAAAGCTTCATTAAGCTTTCAACTCCACTCCAATTCACCTTAAAATCTCATCATCTCTTCACAAAAATTTATCGCTACCACTAGAGAAAGCTTGAGGTAGCAATTTGAAGAAGAAATATTGAAGAATTACAAGCTCAAGTGAGAGCTCTAACAAGGCTAGTGTCCAAATAATTACCAAAAACTTGTCCGTATGAAAAATCAACATAAATTCTACATGTTTATTTCTTTTTAATTCTTTTTATTTTATTATTGGCACCACTAAGCAGTATCACTTAGCACATTACTTTTGCCACGCGTAGGTACTAGAGATACAGAGCGTCATCCCAGTAGACCACAGTCTGGATGAGGATCAGATCTACGAGTGTCCTGTGTCACCTTTCAGCTGTAGTGCATTGGGTAGGACACTAGGTTACGTTTTGTATTTTGTAATTTTTGTAAACTTTGTAATTAATCTTTTATTTTATTATGTATATTTGAAACTTCTGTCATGTAATTTTGTATTAATGTAATCATCTGTAAATTTGTGTTTATAAATAACATATGAGTATTTCTTTACAAATAAAGCGTGATTATGATGTGAAATGAATGAATGACAAATTGAGGAATTATTGAGAAATTGATGAGAATTGATGACATATTTGGAGTTGTGAATTTGAACAATTATTGAAAGTGTTTTTTACAAGTTCCGAAGAACTGTTTTCTTCATTTTTAACCAACATTCTGCCGGATTTTCTGTAAAATTTTCAAAACCTTAAATTAATTCAAAATTTTAATAAATAAATTAAATGACATAAATATGACTTTGTGATAAATCAATAAATAACTTAATTAAAAAAAGGGTAAATTGTAATAAAATAAGATAGGGTTCTCCGGCACACTGTGTGGCATATCTTGCTCGGCTACACTGTAGATGGGTAAGGGGTGTCACAAAGGCAATAGAAGAAGAGATGGATTTTATGAAGTCAAACCAAGTATGTGAATTGGTTGATTTACCAAAAAGAGAGCAAATGGGAAAAGTCCCCTATGCTAATGCAATTATATCTCTACATTAATCAGTTGGTTAGTAGATACCAATTTGATTAAGGACATCAACATTGAAAAATAGTTAAGAGGATACTAAGATATCTAAAAGCATATTGATACTAAATGTATTTTTGTTAAAGACATGCTTGCAAGGAAAAAAGATGAATTTAAAGTACACATCTATGTATGATATAGTAAACTATTAAAAAAAATGTTTACAATAGGCATGTTAAATCTTTGGGTTTGCTTAGATGTTGTTAATGTACGTATATTATATATTTCCCAAACATGTTCATGTGTATCGATTCATATACATATGTTTGTATATATGTTTAGAACATATATTAGAACTTAAGAAGTATGTGAGTTAGATAAAAAGATTGGCCTTCTCACGCAGGCAATCGCCTCCATAGCTTTAGTTGTGGATGGAGATGAGACTATAAGCTTATTATTATTTACGTGATAATAATATAAAAAGCTTAAAATTTATAACATGAAATGTCACCTTAGAAAATAGACAAGGAAGTAAGGTCATTGTAAGCTAAGTAATTGCATTGGCCATATGTGATTTGACTCATATTATCTGTTTTGAACGTCAGATGTAAGTTCTGATGTGAAAGAGTAGACAAGTGAACTCAAAGTTAGACATTAAGGTGTCTAAACTATCATTTGTATGGTACTTAATACAGACATACCTCCATGTGAAAGGAGCAAATACCATAGCATGTGATTTATGTAGGAACAGAAGTGTGAAAAACACAAGTTTATACCATTGAATTCAAAAATTTTCACCTAGGGTCACATGCATCATGCAAGATTTATTTTTATCTATTTGATTTCAATGATAAACAACATATTAAAATTCTTTTAATATGTTTTTGGATCTGTATTTTCCATTTAAGATTTTAAAATTAATCAGATTAATTTTAGAACCCTAGATTAAATCAAGAACGATTACACTAACCTCTTGATGCACTGCAGCGTGTCTGCGCCTTTGAGATTTGTCTTCAGGACACCAAATATTGTCCCTCTAGCTTGTCCACACCAAGAACACCTATGGCAGCCCTTGAATAGCTTCTAAAGCTTTTTTTATTAATTAGAAATTCAAGTTCTGCCTTTTAAGAGATTAGAGATATAAACAGGACACTAGAAACAATTTCTAGTGTTCTTAATTCAAGAAATTGATGGCTAATCTCTTTGAATTGATGAGAGATGAAGAAGAATAGATGGAGAGCCTCAAAATGGCGTGAAAAAGGAGAGGAGTGGCTACTAGTTGTTTTTCTTTTTCATAACAACACTTATATAGCTAGGTTAACACATTAAACCCTTGCCACATGTCACCCTTTGATTAGCTCTAGGTTTAAGTGACCCAATCACATTGTGCCAAGTGTCAAACCTATATTTAATCTTGATTTTAATCATCTTACATGATTAAAAAAGCATTTGGCAAGCTTATGTGTAATCCCATGTGTCACCATCTCATGGTGCCACGTGTCATACTGTGAAATGACCAAAATGCCCCTGTGTCTTAATTTTGAGTTCTTAACCCAAAATCATTATTTTTTCTTCTTCTAATTTATATCAAATATAAATTAATTAATTAATATCTATTAATTAATTTCTCATTAATTAAATTCATATTTAAACACTTTAAATATAAATTTAACTTATACTATACATCCAATAATCTAGATTTGGTTTCAAGTCATGCTAGGGACTTTGCAATTTAATTGCAAACCAAACCTATTTAATTGATCAATTAAACTCTTTAATTAATTAATTAAATCATATTTAAATAGGTGATAACTTGTGTATGTGTGTGACTTACTAGGCTCATCACTAATTGGCAATGAGAAATGATATCAACTCTTAATATCATCAAAACTCTTTCTTACCATAAATGATTTCTCTAAATCATTTTATGAACCTCATAGACCATGGTTAACACCTAGCATAGCATGCCATGGCCACCCAATCAGTAATAAGGTTTACCTTAAATGAACCTATAATCATATGCTACCATGCACTAGAATCTCTCTATTACAAAATCCCAACTCAAGCTGGAGTCATGGTTTATGTCAAACTCCATTTGCTATGAATATTATGTTCTCTTTTAATTCTAGTTCTTGATTAAAAAGATTTTCTCATCAGAAATTCTTTTCTGAATAAATCTATCTATCCTGGCCAGGAACTTGAAACATCAAGAACAATTAAATGAACATAGGATTTTATCTCTATTTACTTAGAGGAACAGATTCTATCTTGATTAACACCTACCTCCATATATAACTAGTAGGAGCCAACAGATGCCCATATACCCATACATAGTACAAGTATGAAAGCAGTATCAAACTCAAACTACATATCTACAAGATAACTGTGCTATCTCAGGTCTAAAGATTATATGCACTGATATGATTTATGACAAAACATTGACAAGAGTAAACTCCATGTGCTTGTCATAAGTGCCACTGGTTTGGCCTACTTATCATTTATAAGCGCCTATCATGTTTGTCATATGGCATGAGACTCACCATTCCATCTTATTTATATCTCATATAAATAACTTGGTAACAAACATGAATATAATCTTTTTGGATAAGTCATGTCCTTATTATGAAGTATCCTCGATTGTGAACCTATTTATGATACTTTGTGCTAGAAATATTGTCACTCATATTCTTAACAACTTAAGAATAATATTTCTAACAAAATATCAATGGACCTTTTCTATTACACATAAATATATTATGTAAACGGAAAAGTGGAAATGCCTTTTATTAATAAAAATATGTACAAGATACATACTAAATGATATGCTCTAGGGCATACTGCTAACAATCTCCCACTAGCACTAGAGCCATTCATTACAATATCTTAGACCTATCTTCTCAAGATGCCGGTCTAACTGAGCTTGTGACAAAAGTTTAGTGAATGGATCAGCTGGATTTTTAGCTGATGCTATTTTCTGCATGGCTATATCGCCTCGCCCAATTATTTCTCTGATAATGTGGTAGCGTCTTTCTATGTGTTTGGATTTCTGGTGAGACCTTGGTTCCTTAGCAGAGGATCGCTCCATTGTTGTCACAGTGTAGTGGAACTGCTGACTCAATGGAAGGAACTACTGTAAGTTCTGCCACGAACTTCTTTATCCAAACAACTTCCTTTGCAGCATCTGATACAGCAATATACTCAGCCTCTGTGGTGGAATCTGCAGTCGTGCTCTGTTTGGAACTCTTCCAACTGACTGCACCTCCATTACAAATGAACACATATCCAGAGGTAGTGTAACACCCCTAAGTTCGGTAGTGCGTTCTGCTGCTCTGGTGACCAGTGTTATCCAAACAGCTAGGATGCCTAGAACTACACTTCGATATGAGTCAGAAGACATAAAATAATGAAATACAAGAAAAGAAAATACAAGAAAAACAAAGAAAAAATAATAGCAAAGAAATGTGATCAAGTTAAGCGTAGAACCCTAACGATGGTGACTGCAGAAGTCACGTGGATGTGACTGACTACTCGACTACGGGAACCCTGGAAAATATTTTTAAGACTTAAATAGACCCTTATGGAAGTATAAATATCATTAGAAATATCAAAGAAAAATTAAATAATTAGTACAAAGAAAAGTGAGAAATCGAAAAACAGATAAAACCGATTGTTACAAAAAATCGAATGCAATCCGAACAGGGGCATTATGGTCAATCGACATCCCGAATTGTCTTTTGACCTAAATTTCCATTAAAAATAAATAATATTACACTGAGAAAATAAAATGAAAAATTAATTTGGTGGTACCTAAAGTAAAAACAAAAATTAAGAGTTTAATGTGGAATAAGTGGAAATTAAACATATTATATGATTTAAAGTAAGTAAGTGGACCACTAAGAATTATAAAATGAATTAAAAACAAGCATAAGTGGGCAGATTGCTCCACTAAAATATCATCTTCAACATTAGAAACCTCCATTGCCATGAAGGAAAAGCTCCCAAAACCTCCATGGCCGTTTCTCTTCAAGCTTCATGCACTCCTCCATTTCAACTCCAATCACTTAGATAGCTTCATTAAAAATTGTCTACACATCATAAGGAAGAGCTTGATACCAAAATCAAGAAGTTTAATCAAGGTTTGGCAAGTTCCAACCATAAGGTAAGTTTGTATTTTGGAAGATTGCTTTGTTAAACTTTGTGTTCATGTTATGGGTGTTGGTTTTGTGAAGAAAATTTTCAAGTTTGAAGAGTTATTGAGATGTCCATTTTGGACAGCCATGGAGTTATGTATTTGATGAAATATTTGTGCATATATTTGATGAGAAATTATTGTTGGTTATGGTGATTTAATGTCCTAGTAAATTATTCCATATGTATATGTTGAATTTTGCACTTGGAATGGAAATTGATGAATTGTATGATACTTTGGTATTGAGGAACATTTTCAGCAGCCTTGGAACTCTTGGATAAATGTATGTGTTCATGAAGGTATTGGAAGAATATTGACATTGAGGATTGATGGATATGTATATAGAGTGATTGTGTAAAGTGTATGTAAGAAATTGTAATGTTAGGTGTATATGTGATTGTACTTAGACTTTGTAAATGTGAGTTTTAATTAGTGTATTAAGGATGTTTTTAATCTACCCAAAGTGATGTTAATGTAAAGTGGAATATGGTTTTGGTAATGAACCAAAACAGAATTGGTAAGGGAAGTGGACATATAGTAATGTAAGTGTGTAATTGAGGTATGTTTAAGCAAGGTAATTAAGGGCAGTATGCATGTTAGCCTATAACTTTAAATGTGTAACCTCAATTGGTATGAGACCAATTGGAGGCGAAACTAGGCACAAAATGTGCCAACTTTCATTGAGAAAGCATACCAAAATTCTGCTTGCAAAGTGACATGAAAATTGACCAATTCGGATTAAGTGCAATTGAAACCTGAAATGCACCAATTGGGCGTGATTAGTGTTTAGGCCATAACTCACTCAAAACAGGTCCAATTGACCTGAAATGTTAACAATGAATAGCTAAGACCCATACCTAAAAGTCTTATGAAGACACCAAAGCCCAGAAATGACCAGAAGTAAGTCAAAAAGCTTGCAAAAGTTCGGGTCCAAAAACTGGCCGAACCAAAGTTGACCAAATTGACCTAAAATTGACCTAATTTGATGCCATTTGACCAGCAACAGTAAAATGACCATAACTTGGTCTACATAACTCGGATTGACCTAAAATTTTGCCCCGCGTTCCATAAGACATAGATCTACAAGTTTTTAGTTTTGACCGAAACCCGAAAACAGAGGAAACTAGGTCGTCCGGCTAGGTCAAACTAGTATCCTGGAATCCAGCAAGTTGCATTAAAATGCACTAAACAAGGAAATGAGTTTGGTAAAACGTACCAACCCTAAAATCCTATTGAATGTGAGATATTAATGACACTAAAACCTAATTTACCTAAAACGCATCGAGGGTCGGTATATTAGGTGATTGAGCAAATAATAGCCTTGATGAATTAATTATCGAACATTATCGTTAGAGAGACGGTTTAATTTAGTACTGAAACACTTCAAATTGTGTTTCTCAGTTACCAAAGACTTAGGAAAAGGGAAGGAAACACTGAGTCCAGACCAGGAGACAATTATCAGAGGTTTGTGCACAACTAGTTTTCAACTGATTTTACTCTGAATAAGATTTCATATAATTAATTGTATGTTATTGATTTAAATTGTGTTTGTGCACAACTAGTTTTCAACTGATTTTACTCTGAATAAGATTTCATATGATTAATTGTATGTTATTCATTTAAATTGTGTTTGTGCACAACTAGTTTTCAACTGATTTTCCTCTGAATAAGATTTCATATGATTAATTGTATGTTATTGATTTAAATTGTGTTTGCGCACAACTAGTTTTCAACTGATTTTGCTCTGAATAATATTTCATATGATTAATTGTATGTTATTGATTTAAATTGTGTTTGCGCACAACTAGTTTTCAACTGATTTTGCTCTGAATAATATTTCATATGATTAATTGTATGTTATTGATTTAAATTGTGTTTGTGCACAACTAGTTTTCAACTGATTTTGCTCTGAATAATATTTCATATGATTAATTGTATGTTATTGATTTAAATTGTGTTTGTGCACAACTAGTTTTCAACTGATTTTGCTTTGAATAATATTTCATATGATTAATTGTATGTTATTGATTTAAATTGTGTTTGTGCACAACAGTTATTTCTTTTGAATTTTTCAATTGAAATAAATTATGACTATTTGTATATTATTGTTTTCAATTATGGAAATGTGTTTGAATGGATACTTATTGCTTGAAAAGCATTGTAAATAGTTTGAAACTGTGGAAAAATTGATTTAGTGTGATTTGTGAAAATTTGAAGTTAATTATGTATTGTGTTGCCATTTTGTGAATGAATTTATGACTTTAGAAATTTATTGGATTCTCACGAATCATTTGAATAAAATGTTTGGAATTGATTTTGTGTTCACACTTAGCATGACAGTATCATATCATTCCTTCTCCATTTATGGGGTTGTGATCGTTTATTTTCCTTCTCCATTTATGGAGTCGTGATCGTTTATTTTTCTCCCTCTCTGGTTTACCAGTTGAGGTGATCGGATGAGTACTCATTATATAGCTAGCTCCCTTCCTCATTGATTTCGATTAGTGGGGTTCTGATTGCTTTGTCGTGGTGTACAACGCGGCATTGATCGAAAATTTGTGTCATGGCTTAAGTTGTGAATGAATTGGCAACACTGTATTCTTAACTTATTCGACTAAATTGCGTTGTTATGCGATTTGATAATTTGTGAAATGAAGTTTAAATTCTTACTGACATTTACTGTCTTTCGAATTTAACTATGTTTTGATTATTGAGATTTATTGTGATATTGTGTTAAATTCCTTATGACAGTATTGTCTTGAATTTAACTATGATTTTTAAGTATCCACTATTCATTTGAATTATGAATTGTGATTTAAATTGTATTTGGTTAATGTTGTGCACCACTGAGACATTGTCTCAAATGATAGCTTTTATTGTCGCCGCAGTAGACAGACAGACAGGGCAGCAGACTAGGCTGCTATTACCTCCAGCGTGAGATTTTCGGGTATAATGAGTATACCAATATTTTGTATTTTGTAATGTAATGTATGTTGACTGTATGGACATATTGTTGTTGGTTTTGAGCAGTTGTAAATAAAAATTGTACATTGAAGTTGTAAAATAATTATGAGTTATTTTGGCTTGTAAAAATTGTATTATATTTCTTTTATCTCAGTCTTTGAAAAATCACTGCAGATTTGAGTTGAGAAAAATGTTGTGTTGAGAACTATGTTGGATTTGAGATTTAGAAAATATATTGAAGTGCTTTTTACAGGTTTTCTGAAGAACTGTTTTATCCAAATTACAAATGGAACTCTGCCAAAATTATCACAGAAATTCCAAATAAGTCAAAAGTGTCAGTTCTATCACTTCAGTTAAAAAAGGTTTTTAACACTTGTAAATAGTGCTCACCACTGTAAAAGAAGTAAGAAAAGTTTTTAAAATCCCTTGTCGTGTATTTAATGGGTTATCAGTAGACGGAGTTGGTAATTCATTAGGTATACTACGGGATCATGTTATGCCTTACAGAGGGGTAGGGTGTGACAGGTAAACTTTCTATCATCGATATCTGATTGGAAATCAGAATCAGTATAACCATCCAATTGCAAGTCTCCACCTCCATAAATCAAAAATAAATCCTTAGTTCTTCTCAAGTACTTAAGGATATTCTTGACAGCTATCCAGTGTTCCAAACCTGGATTGGATTGATACCTGCTAGTCAAACTAACAGCATATGCGATATCCGGCCTAGTACACAACATTGCATACATTAAACTTCCAATAGCCAAAGCATATGGAATCCTGGCCATCTTATCTCTTTCTTCAGATGTCTTTGGAGACATCTCTTTGGAAAGGTGGATACCATGTTTCACTGGTAACAATCCTCTGTTGGAATCAAGCATGTTAAACCTCTTTAACATCTTTTCCAAGTATAGACTTTGGGATAAACCAATTATTCTTTTCGCTCTATCTCTATAGATGCGAATCCCAAGAATATAGGTTGCCTCCCCTAAGTCTTTCATGGAGAATGTATTTGACAACCATACCTTAATAGTTGTCAACATACCTGTATCATTACCCATCAACAGTATGTCATCCACATATAAGACAAGGAAAGTGATAGCACTGTCACTAACCTTCTTATATACACATGGCTCATCCTCATTTTTTATAAAACCAAAGGATTTAATGGCTTCATCAAAACGGATGTTCCAACTCCTCGAAGCTTGTTTCAACCCATAAATGGATTGCTTTAGCTTGCATACCTTGGAACCATCTTGGGATTCAAAGCCCCTAGGTTGTTCCATGAAAATGTTTTCTTCAACGTATCCATTGAGAAAAGCTGTTTTGACATCCATCTGCCAAATCTCATAATCATAGTATGCAGCTATTGCTAATAAAATCCTAATTGATTTAAGCATGGCAACAGGCGAGAAAGTATCCTCATAGTTGATTCCTTGCCTTTGGCGAAACCTTTTTCCTACTAGCCTTGCCTTATCGGTCTCTACCTTTCCATCAGAACCAATTTTCTTCTTGAAAACCCATTTGTTCCCTATAAGTACAATACCTTCAGGTGGGTCAACAAGATCCCAAACTTGAATCTTATATATGGAATCAATCTCGGATTTCATAGCATCAATCCATTTTGAAGAGTCTATATCTGATATAGCTTCTTCATAGGTAAGTGGATCATCTCCATGATCTACTTCTTCATGAGTAGACAACTCTTGTTCTTCTTCATGAAGAAAACCATATCTCACTGGTGGGTGAGATACCCTGGTTGTTATACGAGGAACAGTGTAGATGTTTCATCAACGGGTATTGGTTGACTAGATGGATCTATATCCATCGATGCTGGTTGGTCGAATTCTCCAATTCTAACTCTATTTGCCTTCCTTTGCCTCCTTCTTGAACAAACTGTTGTTCAAGAAATGTGGCATCTCTACTTATCACAACCTTTTGTGAAGTAGGCAAATAAAAATAATATCCAAAACTATCTTTTGGATATCCAACAAATCGACTTTTTTCTGATATGATCTCCAATTTATCAGTGTTCAGCTTTTTGATATAAGCTGGACAACCCCAAATCTTAATATGCTTAAGACTTGGTTTTCTTCCATGGAATATCTCATAAGGTGTGGAAGAATATGATTTTGATGGAATCCTATTCAGAATATACAAAGCTGATTCTAATGTAAATCCCCAAAAGAAGATTGGCATATCAGTATAGCTCATCATACTACGTACCATATCCAATAGGGTACGATTTCTCCTTTCAGATACACCATTCAGCTATGGTGTTCCTGGAGGAGTCAGCTGAGAAACAATGCCATGCTCTCTCAAGTATACATCAAATTCAGTACTCAAATATTTAACTCCACGATCTGATCGAAGAGCTTTAATACTCTTTCCTATTTGATTTTCTACTTCAGATTTAAATTCTTTAAACTTTTCAAAGGATTCATGTCTGTATTTCATCAAATACAAATACCCAAATCTTGATTTATCATCAGTAAAGGTAATAAAATAATGAAAGCCCCCTCTAGCCATTTCTTTAAATGGGCCACATACATCACTATGTATTAGCTCCAAAATATTTTCAGCTCTTTGCCCTTGTCCAACAAAGGGTGATCTAGTCATTTTGCCCTGAAGGCAAGATTCACAAGTTGGAGTAGGCTCAGAGCCCAATGAAGATAGAATCCCCATTTTCTCCAGTTTTGCAATCCTATCTTCTGCAACTTGACATAACCTTAAGTGCCAAATATATTTTGAACTTGAGTTGGTTTTCACCATGGCATTGCATTCTTTTAAATCATTTGCATTAAATTTGTGTTTGTCATTATTATCTAAATAATAAAGACCATCATTCATATAACCCGAACCAACATATTTATTTCCAAAATAAATATTGCAAACATCATCTGTGAACTGAAATTCATAGCCATTTCTAGTCAAACTAGATGTAGAAATGATGTTCTTAAAAGCATCAGGTACATATAAAATATTATCCAAACACAAAACATGTCCAAACATGTAAAAAGATTTAGATCCTATGGCTAAAGCTTCAACAGTTGAGCCATTGCTAATCCGAACTCTAATATCTTGAGAACGCAAGCTGCTACTATTTGCTAGTTCCTGCATGTCATAAGAAATGTGAGAACTGGCACTAGTATCTAAAACCCAAGCTGTAGATGAACTATGAGTATCATCAAAATCTAAATAACAAGATATGGACATACCTTCCGAAGGTGTATCCTTCTTGTCCTTCAGAGAAGCAAGATACTCTAGGCAGTTCCTTTTCCAGTGCCCATCCTTTTGGCAGTGGAAACACTTTCCTTTGCCTCCATCAGCTTTAGTCTTCCTTTTCTGTTTAGCTATTTTCTTGGAAGGACCAGGAATCTGAGGTTTTTTTTTATTATTACCCTTCTTCTTGTTGGACTTTCCAGCAGAAGAAGATGCAATCAAATCTACCTCTTTTCCTTTATTGCCCGGCATATTCTTTTGGGAAATAACCAGCATGTTGAGTAAACCAGCTAAGGTGCATTCCTATTGAGTCATATGGAAATTTGTCACAAAATTCCCAAAAGACTCGGGGAAGGATCAAGGATCAAATCAAATGTAGTTGGAAATCCATGTTGAAGTCAAGATGTTCCAACTGCTCAATCAGCCGAATCATCTTATGGACATGATCCCTAACATTCTGTCCCTCAGACATCCTCATACGGAATAGCTGTCTAGATATCTCATACCTAGCATTCCAGCTGTGCTCACCATACAACTCTTGTAGGTGAAGGAGGATCTCACTCGCGCTCAACATGTTCTCATGCTGCTTTTGTAACTCATTACTCATGGAAGCAAGCATGTAACACTTAGCTCTCATATCATGCTCCTTCCACTTATCCAAAGTTTCATGTTCCTCTTGTGTGGCCTCTGGAGGTAAGGGACCAGGAACATTTGAATCTAGAACATATCCTATATGTTCAAGGTTCAGGACAAGTTTCAAATTTCTTAGCCAATCAGACAGATTAGGTCCTGTCAACCTATTGCGATCAAGTATGCTTGCAAGGATATTGGATGGTGGTGGTTGTTTTGTGCTCATTTTTATCAGAAAATTAACTGCAGAAACTAACCAGATTAATTAGTAAATGTATCATGTAATTAACCAAAATGATTATAGCCTTTTAATCAAATTGGTCCTCCCACTAACTTAGCGAATCCTACACTTCCAAAGTAGAAAACGGAAATCCTAGTTGGATGGATTTCTAGTGGGTGATTGAATTCTTATAATTCTATTGACCATCCTCAGGTACATCCATTGTTGGAATTACAATAAACTATAAGTGAGCAACTCCTTGCCCATCACATCTCATGTGAGGTTCAATCCTTTACCTAGCCCCTAATGCTCAAAATCTTAGGTACATCCATTATTGACTTATCTTGCATTAGTTAAGTTGATCTCATTGAGCCAGTAATTATGCAAATAATTTTAATGTCCTCAGGTACATCCAATATTGGCCACGAAACTATTTACATATTTACAACATCTCATGCTTAACAATTATTCTTAAAAAAATCTCTTAAATTAATTGCATCTTATGCAACTATTTAAAATTTCTTAAAATAATTGCCCCAATGGAGGGCCTATGTTATAATTACTTTAATTATAGCATTTAATTCTGCAATTGTTGTATGATCTAAGGCCTATTCTTTGACTAATTAAAGTGTTTAATTAGTAGTTTTTATCACACAATTAAATTATGATTCAAATCAGAATTTTAAAAATTGTTTGAATGTGATTCAAATATGAATTTTAAAAGTTGTTTGAATGTGATTCAAATCTGAATTTTTAAAGTTGTTTGAATCATATTTAAATCTGATTTTTTAAAATTGATTGAATAAAATTCAGATCTGATTTTTTAAAAAATGTTTGAATGTGATTCAAATCTGATTTTTTAAAAAATGTTTGAATGTGATTCAAATATGAATTTTTAAATTTGTTTGAATGAGATTCAAATCTGAATTTTTTAAATTTATTTGAATCATATTCAAATCTGGATTTTTAAGTTGAATATGAGATATTCAATTTAATTTAACTATGTATGTTTTATTTAATTGTTAAATAGTGATATGCATGATGGATGATCATGGACTATAAAAGACCAATGTGATTGGATTTATTTCTTTTATGTTTCTTTGGGATTGTAAATTAATTAATTTATTTTAATTTATTTTGGGCATGTATTATTAAGTTTGTAATAATTTTTGGGTTGTAATTTCATTTATTTAAGTTCTTGTAAATTCGCCTTGGTATGCCAAGGATTACTATGTAATATTGGATTGCAAGAAGTTCAAGGAGGTCAAGAGCATTGGTGGGACCAGTGGGAGGAATTCATGATCAAGTGTTGATTATGTACTCTTTCAGCAACTCTTGTAAAATGAATGAATGAAATGCACCTAGGAATGCCCTGATTCAATTCTTGGTGGCTCAGAATTGAATCCCTTAGAAAGTCCATGATCATACCATATTTACTACTTATCCATGAATGCATGAGATGTATGGGAATGTATGCAATTATATGATATATGCATGCTAAATGGATAATGTGCAAAGTGAGACCTTAATAGTAAATAGAATGACCATAAAATCTTCCAAACAAATGATTAAGTTGGAAATGCTATAATTAAAGTAATTATAACATAAGCCCTCCATCGGGGCAATTATTTTAAGAAATTTTAAATAGTTGCATAAGATGCAATTTATTTAAGAGATTTTCTTAAGAATAATTGTTAAGCATGAGATGTTGTAAATATGTAAATGGTTTAGTGGCCAATATTGGATGTACCTGAGGACATTAAAATTATTTGCATAATTACTGGCTCAATGGATCAACTTAACTAATGCAAGATAAGTCAATAATGGATGTACCTGAGATTTTGAGCATTAGGGGCTAGGTAAAGGATTGAACCTCACATGAGATGTGATGGGCAAGGAGTTGCTCACTTATAGTTTATTGTAATTCCAATAATGGATGTACCTGAGGATGATCAATAGAATTATAAGAATTAAATCACCCACTAGAAATCCATCCAACTAGGATTTCCGTTTTCTACTTTGGAAGTGTAGGATTCGCTAAGTTAGTGGGAGGACCAATTTGATTAAAAGACCATAATCATATTTGGTTAATTACATGATACATTTACTAATTAATCTGGTTATTTCTGCAATTAATTTTCTGATAATAATGAGCACAGAACAACCACCACCATCCAATATCCTTGCAAGCATACTTGATCGCAATAGGTTAACAAGACCTAATTTGTCTGATTAGCTAAGAAATTTGAAACTTGTCTTGAACCTTGAACATATAGGATATGTTCTAGATTCAAATGTTCCTGGTCCCTTACCTCCAAAGGCCACACAAGAGGAACATGAAACTTTGGACAAGTGGAAGGAGCATGATATGAGAGCTAAGTGTTACATGCTTGCTTCCATGAGTAATGAGTTGCTGAATAACATGAGAACATGCAGAGTGCAGTGAGATCCTCCTTCACCTACAAGAGTTGTATGGTGAGCACAAGCAGAATGCTAGGTATGAGATATCTAGACACCTATTCCATATGAGGATGTCTGAGGGACAATGTTGGGGATCATGTCCACAAGATGATTCGGCTGATTGAGCGCTGGAACATCTTGACTTCAACATGGATTTCCAACTACATTTAATTTGATCCTTCATCCTTCCTCGCTCTTTTGGAAATTTTGTGACAAATTTCCATATGACTAAACAGAATGCACCTTAGCCGGTTTACTCAACATACCGGTTATTGCCCAAAAGAATATGCCGGCAATAAAGGAAAAGAGGTAGCTTTATTGCATCTTCTTTTGCTGGAAAGTCCAACAAGAAGAAGGGCAATAAGAAAAGAAACCTCAGATTCCTGGTCCTTCCAAGAAAATAGCTAAACAAAAAGGGAAGACCAAAGCTGACAAAGGCAAAGGAAAGTGTTTCCACTGCCAACAGGAAAGTGTTTTAATTGCCAATAGGAAAGTGTTTCCATTGCCAGTAAGAAAGTGTTTCCACTGGCCAGAGTATAGCAATCTAAATGAATGCAATGCCGTGGTGAAAACCAACTCAAGTTCAAAATATATTTGGCACTTAAGGTTATGTCATGTTGCAGAAGATAGGATTGCAAAATTGGAGAAAATGGGGATTCTATCCTCATTGGGCTTTGAGCCTACTCCAACTTGTGAATCTTGCCTTCAGGGCAAAATAACTAGATCACCCTTTGTTGGACAAGGGCTAAGAGCTGAAAATATTTTGGAGCTAATACATAGTGATGTATGTGGTCCATTTAAAGAAATGGCTAGAGGGGGCTTTCATTATTTTATTACCTTTACTGATGATAAATCAAGGTTTGGGTATTTGTATTTGATGAAATACAAACATGAATCTTTTGAAAAGTTCAAAGAATTTAAATCTGAAGTAGAAAATCAAACAGGAAAGAGTATTAAAGCTCTTCGATCAGATCGTGGAGGTGAATATTTGAGTACTGAATTTGATGAATACTTGAGAGAGCATGGCATTGTTTTCACCGACTCCTCCAGAACACCACAATTGAATGGTGTATCCGAAAGGAGAAATCGTACCCTATTGGATATGGTACGTAGTATGATGAGCTATACTGATATGCCAATCTCCTTTTGGGGATTTGCATTAGAATCAGCTTTGTATATTCTGAATAGGATTCCATCAAAATCAGTTTCTTCCACACCTTATGAGATATGGCATGGAAGAAAACCAAGTCTTAAGCATGTTAAGATTTGGGGTTGTCCAGCTTATATCAAAAAGCTGAACACTGATAAATTGGAGACCTGATCAGAAAAGGGTCGATTTGTTGGATATCCAAAAGATAGTTTTGGATATTATTTATTTGCCTACTTCACAAAAGGTTGTGTTAAGTAGAGATGTCACATTTCTTGAACAAGTTTGTTCAAGAAGGAGGCAAAGGAAGGCAAATAGAGTTAGAATTGGAGAATTCGACCAACCAATAGATCGATGGATATAGATCCATCTAGTCAACCTATACCCGCTGATGAAACATCTACGATGTTCCTCGTAGAACAACCGGGTATCTCACCCATCGTTGAGATATGGTTTTCTTCATGAAGAAGAACAAGAGTTGTCTACTCATGAAGAAGTAGATCATGGAGATGATCCACTTACCTGAAGAAGCTATATCGGATATAGACTCTTCAAAATGGATTGAAGCTATGAAATCCGAGATTGATTCCATGTATAAGAATCAAGTTTGGGATCTTGTTGACCCACCTGAAGGTATTATACCTATAGGGAACAAATGGGTTTTCAAGAAGAAAATTGGTTCTGATGGAAAGGTAGAGACCTATAAGGCAAGGCTAGTAGCGAAAGGGTTTCGCCAAAGGCAAGGAATCGACTATGAGGAGACTTTCTCTTTGTTGCCATGCTTAAATCAATTAGGATTTTATTAGCAATAGGCTGCGTACTATGATTATGAGATTTGGCGATGGATGTCAAAACAGCTTTTCTCAATGGATACATTGAAGAAAACATTTTCATGGAACAACCTAAGGGTTTTGAATCCCAAGATGGTTCCAAGGTATGCAAGCTAAAGCGATCTATTTATGGGTTGAAACAAGCTTCGAGGAGTTGGAACATTCGTTTTGATGAAGCCATTAAATCCTTTGGTTTTATCAAAAATAAGGATGAGCCATGTGTATATAAGAAGGTTAGTGCTATCACTTTCCTTGTCTTATATGTGGATGACATACGTTGATGGGTAATGACACGTATGTTGACGACTATAAAGGTATGGTTGTCAAATACATTCTCCATGAAAGACTTAGGGAGGCAACCTATATTATTGGGATTCGCATCTATAGAGATAGAGCGAAAGAATAATTGGTTTATCCCAAAGTCTATACTTGGAAAAGGTGTTAAAGAGGTTTAACATGCTTGATTCCAAGAGATGATTGTTACGTGAGACATGGTATCCATCTTTCTAAAGAGATGTCTCCAAAGACATCTCAAGAAAGAGATAAGATGGCCAGATTCCACATGCTTGGCTATTGGAAGTTTAATGTATGCAATGTTGTGTACTAGGCCTGATATCGCATATGTCGTTAGTTTGACTAGCAGTATCAATCCAATCCGTGTTTGGAACATCGATAGTCGCCAAGAATATCCTTAAGTACTTGAGAAGAACTAAGGATTTATTCTTGATTTATGGAGGTGGAGACTTGCAATTGGATGGTTATACCGATTCGATTTCCAATCGATATCGATGATAGAAAGTCTACCGGATATGTGTTCATTTGTAATGGAGGTGCGGTTGGAAGAGTTCCAACAGAGCACGCATCACAGATTCCACTACGTAGCCGAGTATATATTGTCGCATCGATGCCGCAAAGGAAGTCGTTTGGATAAAGAAGTTTGTGATGAACTTACAAGAGTTCCTTCCATTGAGTCGAGAGTTCCTTCCATTGAGTCGCCAGTTCCACTACATCGCGTGACAATAATGGAGCAAATACATAAGCTAAGGAACCAAGGTCTCACCGTAAATCCAAACACATAGAAAGGCACTACCACATTATCGACATATAGTTGGGCAAAGCGATATAGCCATGCAGAAAAATAACATCAGTGAAAAATTCAGGTGATCCATGCACTAAGCCTTTGTCACAAGCTCGATTAGATCGACATCTTAAGAAGATGGGTCTAAGGTATTGTAATGAATGGCTCTAGTGCTAGTGGGAGATTGTTAGCAGATGCCCTAGAGCATATCATTTAGTATGTATCTTGTACATATTTTATTAATAAAAGGCATTACCACTTTTCCGTTTACATAATATATTTATGTGTAATAGAAAAGGTCCATTGATATTTTATTAGAAATATTATTCTTAAGTTGTTAAGAATATGAGTGAAAATATTTCTAGCACAAAGTATCATAAATAGGTTCACAATCAAGGATACTTCATAATAAGGACATGACTTATCCGTAAAGATTGTATTCATGTTTGTTCCCAAGTTATTTATATGAGATATAAATAAGATGGAATGGTGAGTCTCATGCCATATAACAAACATGATAGGCACTTATACATGATAAGTAGGCGAACAGTGACACTTATGACAAGCACATTGAGTTTACTCTTGTCAATGTTTTGTCATAAATCATATCGATGCATATAATTTTTAGACCGAGATAGCACGATTATCTTGTATATAGGTAGTTTGAGTTTGATATCGCTTTCATACTTGTACTGTATGGGTATATGGGCATGTGTTGGCTCCTGCTAGTTATATATGGAGGTAGGTGTTGATCAAGATGGAATCTGTTCCTTTAAGTAAATAGAGATAAAATCCTATGTTCATTTAATTGTTCTTGATGTTTCAAGTTCTGGCCGTGACAGATAGATTTATTCAGAAAAGAGTTTCTGATGAGAAAATCTTTTTAATCAAGAACTGGAATTAAAAGAGAACACAATATTCATAGCAAATGGAGTTTGACATAAACCATGACTCCAGCTTGAGTTGGGATTTTGTAACAGAGAGATTCTAGTGCTTGGTAACATATGATTATAGGTTCATTTAAGGTAAACCTTATTACTAATTAGGTGGCCATGGCATGCTATGCTAGGTGTTAACCATGGTCTATGAGGTTCATAAAATGATTTAGAGAAATCATTTATGGTAAGAAAGAGTTCTGATGATATTAAGAGTTGATATCATGTCTCATTGCCAATTAGTGATGAGCCTAGTAAGTCACACACATACACAAGTTATCACCTATTTAAATATGATTTAATTAATTAATTAAAGAGTTTAATTGATTAATTAAATTGGTTTGGTTTGCAATTAAATTGCAAAGTCCCTAGCATGACTTGAAACCAAATCAAGATTATTGGATGTGTAGTATAAATTAAATTTATATTTAAAGTGTTTAAATATGAATTTAATTAATGAGAAATTAATTAATAGAGATTAATTAATTAATTTATATTTGATATAAATTAATTAGAAGAAGAAAATAATTATTTTGGGTTAAGAACTCAAAATTAAGACATAGGGACATTTTGGTCATTTCACAGTGTAACACGTGGCATCATGAGATGGTGACACATGGGATTACACATAAGCTTGCCAAATATTTTTTAATCATGTAAGATGATTAAAATCAAGATTAAATATAGGTTTGACACTTGGCACAATTTGATTGGGTCACTTAAACCTAGAGCTAATCAAAGGGTGACATGTGGCAAGGGTTTAATGTGTTAACCTAGCTATTTAAGTGTTGTTATGAAAAGAAAAAACAACCAGCAGCCACTCCTCTCCTTTGTCACGCCTCTTTGAGGTTTTTCATCTATTCTTCTTCATATCTCATCAATTCAAAGAGATTAGCCATCAATCTCTTGAATTAAGAACGCTAGAAATTGTTTCTAGTGTCCTGTTTACATCTCTAATCTCTTAAAAGACAGAACTTGAATTTCTAATTAATAGAAAAAGCTTTAGAAGCTGTTCAAGGGCTGCCATAGGTGTTCTTGGTGTGGACAAGCTAGAGGGACAACATTTGGTGTCCTGAAGACGAATCTCAAAGGCGCAGACATGCTGCAGTACATCAAGAGGTTAGTGTAATCGTTCTTGATTTAATATAGGGTTTTAAAATTAATCTGATTAATTTTAAAATCTTAAATGGCAAATACATATCCAAAAAACATATTAAAAGAGTTTTAATATGTTGTTTATCATTGAAATCAAATAGATAAAAAAAAATCTTGCATGATGCATGTGACCCTAGGTGAAAATTTTTGAATTCAATGGTATAAACTTGTGTTTTTCACGCTTCCGTTCCTTCAATAAGTGCCTATCATGTTTGTCATATGGTATGAGACTCACCATTCTATCTTATTTATATCTTATATAAATAACTTGGTAACAAACATGAATACAATCCTTCTGGATAAGTCATGTCCTTATTATGAAGTATCCTCGATTTTGAACCTATTTATGATACTTTGTGCTAGAATTATTGTCACTCATATTCTTAACAACTTAAGAATAATATTTCTAACAAAATATCAATGGACCTTTTCTATTACACATAAATATATTATGTAAACGGAAAAGTGGAAATGCCTTTTATTAATAAAAATATGTACAAGATACATACTAAATGATATGCTCTAGGGCATACTACTAACAATTTATACCATATGTGCGATTTGTTTCTATCAAGGGGAATACAAGTGTGATCTCTACTTGGTATTGTGTGAGACCCTAAAGAATATAAGTAATCTTTACTTAGTACTCATAACTTTAATCAGTTATTCGATACTTAGTTTAATATTTGTTATCTTAGAATGTTACCAATGTACTATGAAAGATTCAATTTAGAGGGGCATTCCTAGAAAAGCAAGTTAAATTAATGTTAAGACTATCGTAAAAAGAGAAAGATCATTTGAATTGTCACGTTAGTCTATGTTCATAGGCTGAACAATTATGTTTATCTTTGAGATAAAGACGTAATTATGAACTAAGTATATATGAATGAGATCAGAAGAGATTAGAATGCGATAAATGATTTAGAGTGCTGCATACTATATCTACTTTAAGCTCCATCAGTTGAGATGCTATATTATCCTAATAGATATATAGCAAATGAGCTCTCAAGGTATGCACTAGTCACACGATCTATTTGTGAAGTATGAAATTATAAAATTTGAAATAAGAGTTAACCCATCATGTGTGAGTAGGAGATGTTCAAAATATGGTTTGGGTCACCAATGTGGATCAACTTAGATCCATTAGACTCAAAATCAATATCAATAGCAATCACCTAAAAAGTCATATATATTGCTAAAAGGCAGCAAAAATCCAAAATTCATGTAAATTGCCAAAAGGTGACAAAATTCAAAAGTTATGTACATTGGTTAAAAGATGAAATTACATGAAAAGATACAACTCTTCTTAATAGCTACATATATGAAGTGATGTAAATTTTAGCCAAAAAGTTGATACACTTTGAGTAACTATATATAAGAGCCTTACAAGCCTTTTGCAATAAGTAATAAAAGGATAACTGAGTGTGCATTTGTATGTATGAAAATTTGGCATGGTTCTTAATCTTTGGAGGCTCTCATTTTAAACAAGTTATGGAGTAATTTGTTTATGCAAATAAGGCATACATCTAGATTGTGAACTAATCTATATAATTTATATTATTCATGTGATTATATGGTAGACTAGTGATACAATAAGGTAGAGATCTTAGAATTGTATGAATATGGGTTAGGATCCATGTATTTGAATCCATTATTGGGTCCCAATAATTTTTCTTCATATTTATTGAAAGAAATTTTACAAAGTTATTGGGTTCAATTGGTAGATAAATGGCCATTGGTTTCATGTTCAAATCCCGTGAGAGGCATTTCCCATTTTTTCCAAGGTAAGCAACTTCACCCATTAAACCCAACCAGAACTAGTTTACCCAGTTGATTCACACAGTTACCTTGCCGGTTCATGTGATTTGATTCTATTTCTCATAATTATAGGGTTTAAGCTTGAATCAAACTAATTATTAGTTTGATTTCTCGTTCGACCAGTTAGTCTAGTTCTATTCTGACATCAATAGGGTAATGTTAAGCAGACTTTTACATGATCTTATGAAGCATGTATTGGAGTTGCATTCTAAAATTTACATGTGCTTTTCTCTGGTTTTCCTCCATTAATAAATGTAATCCAAACCATTAATTATCATTAAATGATGTTAACATAGCGAACATGTGGCGTTAACATGATAAATATGTAGTGCTGACATGGTAACACACATTGCACATATTCACCACATAGGCATCACATCTGCCATTTATTGCCATGTCAACACCACAAGTTCGCCATGTTAGCATCACATGTTTGCTATGTTAGCATCATTTAATGACAACTAATAGTTTGGACCATATTTACTAACCGAGGAAAATATAAAATATTAAAATGACAAAAATTAAACAATGGTTCCTCATATGTCAAAACGCGCAATCACAATATTTTTTTTTTATTTTTCCCAAAAATATATACAAAACAGAAAAAAGAATCATGATCAATTATCAATATTAACATTTAATTATTGGCTACATATGAGCTTTAATTAATTAATTTTTGGATGCACCTAATATAGGCTGGAGCTCATATGAGAACGAGTTTAATTACCATTATATTAAATATTTGTATTGAGATAAGTGTAAAATTAATTAAAGTATTTATATAAAGTACACGAATCTATATGCAAAAATTCAATTTAACGAGGATATTTTCATCTTCATATGAGCTAGACAATGTGGCACATTATATATTATACACACAATAATATTATGTTCTTGATATAATTAATTTAACTGAGATTTAAATCAAAACTTCATAGCTTTTGAGATGAGCTAGTATTTTTGTTTTGACCAGTAATTGCTATGCATTATTAAGGGGTAATTTTTATAGTGTCTCGTATTTCATTTTTATGTCTTAATTTTAATTTGTTATTTAAAAATATTTAACATTTACTTTTATTTTACAAAAATTCTTTTAACCTGCTGTAAACCTATTATAATAAGTTTTCAGGTTAAAAAGATAATAACATTATATTTTTACCCCTTTTTTTCTCATACTTAAAAAATATCAGCATTTTTTAATCATTATTTAGACCTATTACAAAAATATTAATACCATAATGATGATCTATTTTTTATAAATAAGGAAAATTTACTCATCACTGAAAAATGCTGAAATCGTATTTGTGGATGTTATATTGTGACTTAAATGAATTTTTTATTTTGAAAATCTACTATTGCAGGTTAAATAATTTTTTTAAAATAAAATTAAAATTTAAAATTTTTTTAATAATAAATTAAAATTAAGAAAAAAATAATATGCAAGACAAAGTTTAGAGACAGGCTAATTCAGGATGATTATAAAAATTACACCATTATTAAGGCCCATAGGTTAATATAGATTAAAGGGTTTAAAAACTTCTAAATGAGGAAAAGAGGATCAGCGCTGCCAGCTTCTACTCTTTGCTAGACCGCTGGCAAGAAAAATTACATAAAGCTGTGCAAACCCAAGGGCTACAAAGCCTATCAGATTCTATCAGATTGCTAAATCTCTTTGATTACACTAGAATATTTATATATTAGTTTGGTGAAACGAGGCGTATTTTGAATTTCAAAAAGCCTCAGAAACGCAAAACATATACGCTGTAAGTGCGCTCACTTCCACTGCTCGCTGCCATCTTCCATTCCTGGCTTCTTCAGTTCACCCCTATACGCTCACAGTCCCTGGTTTCGTTTTAGTCAGTCTTCAAATTGTGAAACCCAAGAAATAAGGAGAAAGAGAAATGGTGGTATCCAAGTCCAGGTATGAGGAAATCCGCCAAAAGAGGCTGGAAGAAAACAAGAAGAGAATGGAAGAGCTTAACTTGAAGAAGCTCGTTGTTGATCTCCGTACGACCAGCCCTAAGACTTCTCCAGTAAGTGTATATATTTGGGTTGCATGTGTTTTCTAATTGTATGTGTTTTTTAATTGGTATGTATGTCGATGATGATTTACATATGGTACGATACCTACCCTGGTGAAGCAGATGAAACCAAGGCTTCCTCGACCATCAACAGAGTTGGTACCAGTGAGGAGGTCCTCTCGTTTTGCAGGCAAGAGCCCTGTTAGCTATAAGGAGGTCTCTCTCTCTCTCTCTCTCTCTCTCTCTCTAAATAGGTTTCTTCTCTCTGTGTGATATTTTTGTTGGTATGTTCTTATTGTCTATGTTCTCTCTGTATTAGAAATTGTTGGGAATTACAAAGATTTCTGTGCTATTGAATAATAATCTCAATGTTATTCCAGCTAAGTCTGACCTTTGAATACTAATTTGATTATTGAATACGTTATTGTCAGTTAAAGATTATCGTTTTCTTGGGGTTCCTTTGATGTTATATCTTCACAACTCTGAAATGCGTATCTGATCCTGGACTAACATATAGTGCTTAATAGATTGAATTATTTAGTTTCAGCAAGCCTTTGAACCATCAGGTTCTCTTTGGTTTCGATAACGTTTTCTATTGATCCACAAGTTCTCTTTTCTCTTTTTGGCAGCTAGCACCTGAACCTTTGGAGAGACCCAGAAGCTTGCAATTGATTTCAGTAGATAAAATTTGTAGCATTTGACAATATATATATATATATATATATATATATATATATATATATCTTACACCTACTGTGAGATTCACTTGCAGGACCTACTGCTACCGACAACAAGATCTGTTGAATCGAATCTATGCTTCTGATGAAGTCAGGGGACATGCAGTTGATAGAGCAGGAAAAATTCAGTCAGGTTTAGAAGCTGATTTCCCTAGTTTTGTGAAACCCATGACTCAGTCACATGTAACTGGAGGATTTTGGCTGGTAAGTGGTATCTTTGAGCTAAAGGGAAGAATCTTTTATCCATGTTAGTAGACCAATTATTTATGACTTATGAATTTGGTAATTGAGAGTTGCAATCATAATTTCTCTTGTAACATTTTTTTTACAGGGTCTGCCAGTTCAATTCTGCAAAGATCACCTTCCTTCTCATGACGAACATATTACTTTGGTGGATGAGAATGGAGATGCATCTGAAACAAAATACCTTGTTGAGAAAACTGGTCTTAGTGCTGGGTGGAGAGGGTTTGCTATAGAGCATAAACTGGTTGATGGAGATGCACTAGTGTTCCAGTTAGTTAGCCCAAGGGAATTTAAGGTAATTCCTAGCTATTAAACTATTGTTTGTTTCATTTTTTATTCAAGGCCTAAACATTCTTGAATTTAAGTGTGCATCATGAATCCCTACTTGCATTTTTGTGCTTGTTTAGACAAGTTTTTGAATGATATTTACTGGAAAACTATTTCGTATAGCCAACCTCAACTAGATTTGTATTAATTAAGGCTCAGTTGTGTTTATGTATTGAAATTTGTCCATGGTTTTAACTACTTCCCAAATTTTCCTTCTCTAATATGCATTGTTCGAGTTTAGGCTTCTTAATTTCTTGGATGGTTAAAGATTATAAAAGTATTCAGTTAACAATCATATACACAGGGTTTTGAATTGTTTTCCTTATCCTTGAATGATATTTTAAACAGATTGAACTTCTCTTTGTCACTTGCAACCCTTTTTCTTGAAAACGACTCTCTGCTCGATAATTGTTACATACTATAATAATAAGTAGTGTTAATCTCAGATAGTTAAGGGATTGGAGGGATAGATACTTTAGTAGTTAACAGAATCTGTTGTTAGGAAGCAATTAAACTGCTCATGTATAAAGGAGAGAACTCCTTCTGTAATGAGGCATTCCAAGTAGGGCTGTGCACGGTGCTAAACCGAACCAAGTCAACCAACAGGAGCCGTACCTAGGAGTGAGCATTCGGTTCAAACCGAACCGAACCGAATTAAATTATAAAAACCGAAATGTAAATTTTAGAAAATGAAACTACCCGAAATGGGTGAAAAATCGAATCGAACCGAATCGCTCTATTTCGGTTCGGTTCGATTTAAACCGATCAGTTTGATTTTTTTTAATTTAGACTTGATTTTCAAGTTATTTGGTCTAATTTTAACTTTGGTTTGAACCTAATAACCATTAATTAATGAAATTAAACAATTAATATATATAAAATTAAATATAATTCATAAATTTTTCATAAAAATAAATCAATTCAAAAATCGATTCGGTTCGATTTAGTTTGCTTTGACTATATAAATTACTATTTGGTTCGGTTAGGTTTAACAGATTTTTCTCTTCAAAATCGAACCGAACCAAAATAACCGAAATTTTTATAATGTAAAATCGAACCGAACCGATTTAATTTTAAAATCGAATCGATTGAACCGATTGACCTTGCTCGTTCGATTTTTAGTTTGAACCGACTCGCTCGACCATAGCCGCATCAACCAAACTTATTTTGACACTTTGATTTGATTCGATTCTTCACTAAGAACCGAATTAGAATTGTACCAAATCAACCGAAATGCATCGAAATAAAATCGAATTTATACATAGGTTTTTCTATGATTTTTTTAGATGCGTTATATGGTTTCAATATATGTGTGTGTGTGTGCGCGCGTGTGTGTGTATATATAATTATGATTTTCTTATTAATTGTAGTTATAAATATATTAAATTACATTATAATTCTTAATTATATATATATATATATATATATATATATATATATATATATATATATATATATATATATATATATGTTAATTCATAATCATATTTGTATTTTATATTTATTATTACATAATAAATAGTTAAAATTTATATTATATAATATAATATTATATTATATAGTACATTTAATCCTAAATTATATATATACCTTATAGTTAAAGAATATTTAATTTAAAAATAACTAAAAGATGTATCATATAATATACTATGTATTAATAACCTAATTCAAAACTTAAATGCTAATTTAAGTATAACTTTTAAGGAAATAATCACATAAAATTATTTTATGAGTCGAGAATTGAATAGGAATTGTACTGAGCTAGAATTGAAGAACCAAGTATCATATTGAGCCAGAACCGAATAGTGAAGAACTGAATTGGAACCATACCAAAATTTTGGTTCGGTTTCAGTTCCTAGGCAGACCCTTAACTGAACGAGAATCGCACGCCCCTAATTCCATGAATCAATAATAGAATATATTTCTCTCTTCTATTTTTCTGTTCTCATCTCATCCGATATGTTCTCTTCCATTCTCATCTAATTTTTCTCCTCTGTTCCGAGTACAACTGATTATGTGTTAGTATACATTAACAACTGCTATTTTCTCAGGTGTACATTATAAGAGCATATGAATTAGAAGACAATGAAGACAAGGAAATGAAAAAGAAAACAATGAAGATGATGGCAAGGATGTAGAAGTTACGCCTTTGAATAGAAGTGCCAAACGGACTAGAGCAAGTAAGTGCTTCCAACATTCTTCCAAGTTCCAATACCTTTACAAGTGGTTCTCGTTACATAAAAATGTTTGCATATGCATCCATATAGTTCAAATAATTTGAACTACTTTTAACTTCTTATAACTATGCTATATAGATAAACTATGTACTACACTCAAAGTATGTGTTCTTTCACTCATATAAATGTAAGACCCATTTCTTATAATTTATGGAAATTCTACATCTATGTGAATATAAAGAACACTAAAAATTTAATATTTTAATTAAAGGGAGAATTTAGATTTGATCCTTAAAGGAGACATTGTTGGGAGGGACAATCACAAATTCTGAAAAAATTAATTTTTTTGTAGACTATAAAATAGACGCGGAAGGATACCGGATAAAATTAAAAATTTTAATATTTCGAGTACTTAGAATAATTTCTTGATAAAATATGCCTTTCTTAATAACTATTCATTACTATGCTAATATATGTCCTTTTTAATAAGTGGACATTTTTTTTTTCTCAATTGGGAGGCTATTGATCTTAGACTACACAATTCTTTGTCGATTCTTGCACTCTCTAAATTTTTTAAAACTAAAATT